>NC_135718.1:89309754-89414754 GCF_964656455.1 Halichoerus grypus | reverse complement strand
CCGAGCTGCAGCTCATTCGCCTACCAGGCTACTAACACCAACAATCAATGCTGTAAATGTCCACAATAGCCAAACTGTGGAAAGAGCCAAGATGTCCATCAACAGATGAATGGATAAAGAAGATGTGGTATATATATACAAAGGAATATTAGGCAGCCATCAAAAGGAATAAGATCTTGCCATTTGCAACGACGTGGATGGAAGTGGAGGGTATTATGCTGAGCGAAATAAGTCAAACAGAGAAAGACATGTATCATATGACCTCACTGATACGAGGAATTCTTAATCTCAGGAAACAAACTGAGGGTTGATGGAGTGGGGGGTGGGGTGTGAGGGATGGGGTGACTGGGTGGTGGACACTGGGGAGGGTATGTGTTCTGGTAAGTGCTGTGAATTGTGCAAGACTGTTGAATCTCAGATCTGTACCTCTGAAACAAATAATGCAATATAGGTTAAGAGAGAAAAAAAGAAGAAGAAGAATGTAGCAGGAGGGGAAGAATGAAGGGGAGGAAATCGAAGGGGGAGAAGAACCATGAAAGACAATGGACTCTGCAAAACAAACTGACGGTTCTAGAGGGGAGGGGGTTGGGAGGATGGGTTAGCCTGGTGATGGGTATTGAGGAGGGCACGTTCCGCATGGAGCACTGGGTGTTATGCACAAACAATGAATCATGGAACACTATATCTAAAACTAATGATGTAATGTATGGGGAGTAACATAACAATAAAAAAATTAAAAAAAAACTGCATGGGGTGGGGGGGGTCCCAATTTCATGATTAGGCCTGTGTGTTCACATAATTAAACCTTGTTTTTTCTCTCCTGTTAAAAAAAAAAAAAAAAAAGAATCAATGTTGTAGCGTTACTGCGCTTTAGCTAACATTGCCATTCCTGAAGCCGCAGGAGTTGTATAGTGCTAGTGTATGAGAGACCGGGAAAAGGGTCCCATACGTGAAATGGAGTGAGAAACAGGCCGGTGCACAAGGCAGCTCTCAACTCACCTCTTGTTTATGAGGCTAGTACCCTTGCCCCGGGTGTGCCTGCAGGCCATAAGCCAACCACCTAACTCAAAGGAACAACTCTGTAGGGAATTCCTGCTTCGGCTAAAAGAGCCATGCCTCAGGGTGGACGCATTGTGTGGTGTGCATGCGTGAGTGCACAGGAAGTGAGTCCAAAACCATTTTCCTTGTGAGACCCAGGCCACGGAAGAAGCCAGAACACGACTCCCGACTTGCTCCATGAAACTAGTACTGCGGCCCCACTTTTGAATGGAAGTCTAATAGCTAGCTTTCTAGCTCGAAGAAACAACACTGTAGAGAAACCGTGCTTTAGCTACCGTCGACCTCTCTGTGGGCGAAGCAGTTTAGGGTGTACTGTGGCTGAGAGCCTGGGGACGGTTTCCATATCGTAATATCGGTGGAGAGACAGGCCGGTACAGAAGGCAGCTCTCAACGCACATCATGGTTATGGGGCTAGTACCGTTGCCCAGGGTGTGTGTGTAGGCTTAAACACAGCCACCTAACTCGAAGGAAAAACTCGGTTGAGAGCCTGTGCTTCAGGTAAAACAGCTGCTCCTGAGGGTGGCAGCATTTTGTTGTGTGCGTGCCTGAGAGCACTGCAAGGGAGTCCAAAGCTTTTTGCGAGTGAGACTCAGGCCCCAGTGAAAGGAAAAACACGACTCCCTATGTGTTTGACCAAGCTAGCACGGCAGCCCCACTTTTGCATGGAAGTCTAATAGCTAGCGTTCTAACTCGAAGAAACTACACAGTAGAGAAACAGTGCTTTAGCTACCGTCGACCTCTAGACGGAGGAAGCATTCCACGGAGTACCGTGGCTGAGAGCCTGGGAAACGGGTTCCATACGTGAAACCAAGGGAGAAATAGGTCCGGGCAGAAGGCACCTCTGGACTCAGCTCTTGCTAACTGAAGCTAACACTACTGCTCCATGTGTGCTTGGAATGCTATGTGCTCGACACTGACTGGGAAGAAACAAGCCTGTAAAGAATCCCAGCTGCAGCTCATTCGCCTACCAGGCTACTAACACCAAGAATCAATGCTGTAGCGTTACTGCGCTTTAGCTAACATTGCCGTTCCTGAAGCCGCAGGAGTTGTATAGTGCTCGTGTCTGAGAGACCGGGGAAAGGGTCCCATACGTGAAATGGAGTGAGAAACAGGCCAGTGCGGAGGGCAGCTCTGAAATCACCTCTTGTTTATGAGGCTCGTACCCTTGCCCCGGGTGTGCCTGCAGGCCATAAGCCAACCACCTAACTCAAACGAACAACTCTGTAGGGAATTCCTGCTTCGGCTAAAAGAGCCATGCCTCAGGGTGGACGCATTGTGTGGTGTGCATGCGTGAGTGCACAGCAAGTGAGTCCAAAACCATTCTCCTTGTGAGACCCAGGCCCCGGAAGAAGCCAGAACACGACTCCCCACTTGCTCCATGAAACTAGTACTGCGGCCCCACTTTTGAATGGAAGTCTAAGAGCTAGCTTTCTAACTCGAAGAAACAACACTGTAGAGAAACCGTGCTTTAGCTACCGTCGACCTCTCTGTGGGCGAAGCAGTTTAGGGTGTACTGTGGCTGAGAGCCTGGGGACGGTTTCCATATCGTAATATCGGTGGAGAGACAGGCCGGTACAGAAGGCAGCACTCAACCCACATCATGGTTATGGGGCTAGTACCGTTGCCCAGGGTGTGTGTGCAGGCTTAAACACAGCCACCTAACTCGAAGGAAAAACTCGGTTGAGAGCCTGTGCTTCAGGTAAAACAGCTGCTCCTGAGGGTGGCAGCCTTTTGTTGTGTGCGTGCGTGAGAGCACTGCAAGGGAGTCAAAAGCTTTTTGCGAGTGAGACTCAGTCCCCAGCGAAAGGCAAAACACGACTCCCCATGTGTTTCATCACGCTAGCACGGCAGCTCCACTTTTGCATGGAAGTCTAATAGCTAGCGTTCTAACTCGAAGAAACAACACTGTAGAGAAACCGTGCTTTGGCTACCGTCGACCTCTCTGTGGGTGAAGCAGTTTATGGTGTACTGTCGCTGAGAGCCTGGGGACGGTTTCAATATCGTAATATCGGGGAGACAGGCCGGTACAGAAGGCAGCTCTCAACTCACATCATGGTTATGGGGCTAGTACCGTTGCCCTGGGTGTGTGTGCAGGCTTAAATACAGCCACCTAACTCGAAGGAAAAACACGGTAGAGGATCCCTGCTTCAGCTAAAACAGCCGCTCCTGAGGGTGGAAGCATTTGGTTGTGTGCGTGCGTGAGAGGACTGCAAGGGAGTCCAAAGTTTCTGCGAGTGAGACTCAGGCCCCAGCAAAAGGTAGAACACGACTCCCCGTGTGTTCATTTAGCTAGCACTGGGGCCCTACTTTTGCAGGGAAGTCTAAGAGCTAGCGTTCTAACTCGAAGAAACAACACTGTAGAGAAACCGTGCTTTGGCTACCGTCGACCTCTCTGTGGGTGAAGCAGTTTAGGGTGTACTGTGGCTGAGAGCCTGGGGACGGTTTCAATATCGTACTATCGGGGGAGAGACAGGCCGGTACAGAAGGCAGCTCTCCACCCACATCATGGTTATGGGGCTAGTACCGTTGTCCAGGGTGTGTGTGCAGGCTTAAATGAAGCCACCTAACTCGAAGGAAAAACTCGGTTGAGAGCCTGTGCTGCAGGTAAAAGAGCTGCTCCTGAGGGTGGCAGCATTTTGTTGTGTGCGTGCGTGAGAGCACTGCAAGGGAGTCCATAGCTTTTTGCGAGTGAGACTCAGGCCCCAGCGAAAGGCAGAACACGACTCCCCATGTGTTTCATCACGCTAGCACGGCAGCCCCACTTTTGCAGGGAAGTCTAACAGCTAGTGTTCTAACTCGAAGAAACAACACTGTAGAGAAACCGTGCTTTAGCTACCATCGACCTCTAGATGGAGGAAGCATTCCACGGAGTACCGTGGCTGAGAGCCTGGGGAACGGGTTCCATACGTGAAACCAAGGGAGAAAGAGGTCCGGGCAGAAGGCACCTCTGGACTCAGCTCTTGCTACCTGAAGCTAACACTACTGCTCCATGTGTGCTTGGAATGCTATGTGCTCGACACTGACTGGGAAGAAACAAGCCTGTCAAGAATCCGAGCTGCAGCTCATTCGCCTACCAGGCTACTAACACCAACAATCAATGCTGTAAATGTCCACAATAGCCAAACTGTGGAAAGAGCCAAGATGTCCATCAACAGATGAATGGATAAAGAAGATGTGGTATATATATACAAAGGAATATTAGGCAGCCATCAAAAGGAATAAGATCTTGCCATTTGCAACGACGTGGATGGAAGTGGAGGGTATTATGCTGAGCGAAATAAGTCAAACAGAGAAAGACATGTATCATATGACCTCACTGATACGAGGAATTCTTAATCTCAGGAAACAAACTGAGGGTTGATGGAGTGGGGGGTGGGGTGGGAGGGATGGGGTGACTGGGTGATGGACACTGGGGAGGGTATGTGTTCTGGTAAGTGCTGTGAATTGTGCAAGACTGTTGAATCTCAGATCTGTACCTCTGAAACAAATAATGCAATATAGGTTAAGAGAGAAAAAAAGAAGAAGAAGAATGTAGCAGGAGGGGAAGAATGAAGGGGAGGAAATCGAAGGGGGAGAAGAACCATGAAAGACAATGGACTCTGCAAAACAAACTGACGGTTCTAGAGGGGAGGGGGTTGGGAGGATGGGTTAGCCTGGTGATGGGTATTGAGGAGGGCACGTTCCGCATGGAGCACTGGGTGTTATGCACAAACAATGAATCATGGAACACTATATCTAAAACTAATGATGTAATGTATGGGGAGTAACATAACAATAAAAAAATTAAAAAAAACCTGCATGGGGTGGGGGGGGTCCCAATTTCATGATTAGGCCTGTGTGTTCACATAATTAAACCTTGTTTTTTCTCTCCTGTTAAAAAAAAAAAAAAAAGAATCAATGTTGTAGCGTTACTGCGCTTTAGCTAACATTGCCATTCCTGAAGCCGCAGGAGTTGTATAGTGCTAGTGTATGAGAGACCGGGAAAAGGGTCCCATACGTGAAATGGAGTGAGAAACAGGCCGGTGCACAAGGCAGCTCTCAACTCACCTCTTGTTTATGAGGCTAGTACCCTTGCCCCGGGTGTGCCTGCAGGCCATAAGCCAACCACCTAACTCAAAGGAACAACTCTGTAGGGAATTCCTGCTTCGGCTAAAAGAGCCATGCCTCAGGGTGGACGCATTGTGTGGTGTGCATGCGTGAGTGCACAGGAAGTGAGTCCAAAACCATTTTCCTTGTGAGACCCAGGCCACGGAAGAAGCCAGAACACGACTCCCGACTTGCTCCATGAAACTAGTACTGCGGCCCCACTTTTGAATGGAAGTCTAATAGCTAGCTTTCTAGCTCGAAGAAACAACACTGTAGAGAAACCGTGCTTTAGCTACCGTCGACCTCTCTGTGGGCGAAGCAGTTTAGGGTGTACTGTGGCTGAGAGCCTGGGGACGGTTTCCATATCGTAATATCGGTGGAGAGACAGGCCGGTACAGAAGGCAGCTCTCAACGCACATCATGGTTATGGGGCTAGTACCGTTGCCCAGGGTGTGTGTGTAGGCTTAAACACAGCCACCTAACTCGAAGGAAAAACTCGGTTGAGAGCCTGTGCTTCAGGTAAAACAGCTGCTCCTGAGGGTGGCAGCATTTTGTTGTGTGCGTGCGTGAGAGCACTGCAAGGGAGTCCAAAGCTTTTTGCGAGTGAGACTCAGGCCGCAGTGAAAGGCAGAACACGACTCCCTATGTGTTTGACCAAGCTAGCACGGCAGCCCCACTTTTGCATGGAAGTCTAATAGCTAGCGTTCTAACTCGAAGAAACTACACAGTAGAGAAACAGTGCTTTAGCTACCGTCGACCTCTAGACGGAGGAAGCATTCCACGGAGTACCGTGGCTGAGAGCCTGGGAAACGGGTTCCATACGTGAAACCAAGGGAGAAATAGGTCCGGGCAGAAGGCACCTCTGGACTCAGCTCTTGCTACCTGAAGCTAACACTACTGCTCCATGTGTGCTTGGAATGCTATGTGCTCAACACTGACTGGGAAGAAACAAGCCTGTAAAGAATCCCAGCTGCAGCTCATTCGCCTACCAGGCTACTAACACCAAGAATCAATGCTGTAGCGTTACTGCGCTTTAGCTAACATTGCCGTTCCTGAAGCCGCAGGAGTTGTATAGTGCTCGTGTCTGAGAGACCGGGGAAAGGGTCCCATACGTGAAATGGAGTGAGAAACAGGCCAGTGCGGAGGGCAGCTCTGAAATCACCTCTTGTTTATGAGGCTCGTACCCTTGCCCCGGGTGTGCCTGCAGGCCATAAGCCAACCACCTAACTCAAAGGAACAACTCTGTAGGGAATTCCTGCTTCGGCTAAAAGAGCCATGCCTCAGGGTGGACGCATTGTGTGGTGTGCATGCGTGAGTGCACAGCAAGTGAGTCCAAAACCATTCTCCTTGTGAGACCCAGGCCCCGGAAGAAGCCAGAACACGACTCCCCACTTGCTCCATGAAACTAGTACTGCGGCCCCACTTTTGAATGGAAGTCTAATAGCTAGCTTTCTAACTCGAAGAAACAACACTGTAGAGAAACCGTGCTTTAGCTACCGTCGACCTCTCTGTGGGCGAAGCAGTTTAGGGTGTACTGTGGCTGAGAGCCTGGGGACGGTTTCCATATCGTAATATCGGTGGAGAGACAGGCCGGTACAGAAGGCAGCACTCAACCCACATCATGGTTATGGGGCTAGTACCGTTGCCCAGGGTGTGTGTGCAGGCTTAAACACAGCCACCTAACTCGAAGGAAAAACTCGGTTGAGAGCCTGTGCCTCAGGTAAAACAGCTGCTCCTGAGGGTGGCAGCCTTTTGTTGTGTGCGTGCGTGAGAGCACTGCAAGGGAGTCAAAAGCTTTTTGCGAGTGAGACTCAGTCCCCAGCGAAAGGCAAAACACGACTCCCCATGTGTTTCATCACGCTAGCACGGCATCTCCACTTTTGCATGGAAGTCTAATAGCTAGCGTTCTAACTCGAAGAAACAACACTGTAGAGAAACCGTGCTTTGGCTACCGTCGACCTCTCTGTGGGTGAAGCAGTTTATGGTGTACTGTCGCTGAGAGCCTGGGGACGGTTTCAATATCGTAATACCGGGGAGACAGGCCGGTACAGAAGGCAGCTCTCAACTCACATCATGGTTATGGGGCTAGTACCGTTGCCCTGGGTGTGTGTGCAGGCTTAAATACAGCCACCTAACTCGAAGGAAAAACACGGTAGAGGATCCCTGCTTCAGCTAAAACAGCCGCTCCTGAGGGTGGAAGCATTTGGTTGTGTGCGTGCGTGAGAGGACTGCAAGGGAGTCCAAAGTTTCTGCGAGTGAGACTCAGGCCCCAGGAAAAGGTAGAACACGACTCCCCGTGTGTTCCTTTAGCTAGCACTGCGGCCCTACTTTTGCATGGAAGTCTAAGAGCTAGCGTTCTAACTCGAAGAAACAACACTATAGAGAAACCGTGCTTTGGCTACCGTCGACCTCTCTGTGGGTGAAGCAGTTTAGGGTGTACTGTGGCTGAGAGCCTGGGGACGGTTTCAATATCGTACTATCGGGGGAGAGACAGGCCGGTACAGAAGGCAGCTCTCCACCCACATCATGGTTATGGGGCTAGTACCGTTGTCCAGGGTGTGTGTGCAGGCTTAAATGAAGCCACCTAACTCGAAGGAAAAACTCGGTTGAGAGCCTGTGCTGCAGGTAAAAGAGCTGCTCCTGAGGGTGGCAGCATTTTGTTGTGTGCGTGCGTGAGAGCACTGCAAGGGAGTCCATAGCTTTTTGCGAGTGAGACTCAGGCCCCAGCGAAAGGCAGAACACGACTCCCCATGTGTTTCATCACGCTAGCACGGCAGCCCCACTTTTGCAGGGAAGTCTAACAGCTAGTGTTCTAACTCGAAGAAACAACACTGTAGAGAAACCGTGCTTTAGCTACCATCGACCTCTAGATGGAGGAAGCATTCCACGGAGTACCGTGGCTGAGAGCCTGGGGAACGGGTTCCATACGTGAAACCAAGGGAGAAAGAGGTCCGGGCAGAAGGCACCTCTGGACTCAGCTCTTGCTACCTGAAGCTAACACTACTGCTCCATGTGTGCTTGGAATGCTATGTGCTCGACACTGACTGGGAAGAAACAAGCCTGTCAAGAATCCGAGCTGCAGCTCATTCGCCTACCAGGCTACTAACACCAACAATCAATGCTGTAAATGTCCACAATAGCCAAACTGTGGAAAGAGCCAAGATGTCCATCAACAGATGAATGGATAAAGAAGATGTGGTATATATATACAAAGGAATATTAGGCAGCCATCAAAAGGAATAAGATCTTGCCATTTGCCACGACGTGGATGGAAGTGGAGGGTATTATGCTGAGCGAAATAAGTCAAACAGAGAAAGACATGTATCATATGACCTCACTGATACGAGGAATTCTTAATCTCAGGAAACAAACTGAGGGTTGATGGAGTGGGGGGTGGGGTGTGAGGGATGGGGTGACTGGGTGGTGGACACTGGGGAGGGTATGTGTTCTGGTAAGTGCTGTGAATTGTGCAAGACTGTTGAATCTCAGATCTGTACCTCTGAAACAAATAATGCAATATAGGTTAAGAGAGAAAAAAAGAAGAAGAAGAATGTAGCAGGAGGGGAAGAATGAAGGGGAGGAAATCGAAGGGGGAGAAGAACCATGAAAGACAATGGACTCTGCAAAACAAACTGACGGTTCTAGAGGGGAGGGGGTTGGGAGGATGGGTTAGCCTGGTGATGGGTATTGAGGAGGGCACGTTCCGCATGGAGCACTGGGTGTTATGCACAAACAATGAATCATGGAACACTATATCTAAAACTAATGATGTAATGTATGGGGAGTAACATAACAATAAAAAAATTAAAAAAAAAACTGCATGGGGTGGGGGGGGTCCCAATTTCATGATTAGGCCTGTGTGTTCACATAATTAAACCTTGTTTTTTCTCTCCTGTTAAAAAAAAAAAAAAAAAGAATCAATGTTGTAGCGTTACTGCGCTTTAGCTAACATTGCCATTCCTGAAGCCGCAGGAGTTGTATAGTGCTAGTGTATGAGAGACCGGGAAAAGGGTCCCATACGTGAAATGGAGTGAGAAACAGGCCGGTGCACAAGGCAGCTCTCAACTCACCTCTTGTTTATGAGGCTAGTACCCTTGCCCCGGGTGTGCCTGCAGGCCATAAGCCAACCACCTAACTCAAAGGAACAACTCTGTAGGGAATTCCTGCTTCGGCTAAAAGAGCCATGCCTCAGGGTGGACGCATTGTGTGGTGTGCATGCGTGAGTGCACAGGAAGTGAGTCCAAAACCATTTTCCTTGTGAGACCCAGGCCACGGAAGAAGCCAGAACACGACTCCCGACTTGCTCCATGAAACTAGTACTGCGGCCCCACTTTTGAATGGAAGTCTAATAGCTAGCTTTCTAGCTCGAAGAAACAACACTGTAGAGAAACCGTGCTTTAGCTACCGTCGACCTCTCTGTGGGCGAAGCAGTTTAGGGTGTACTGTGGCTGAGAGCCTGGGGACGGTTTCCATATCGTAATATCGGTGGAGAGACAGGCCGGTACAGAAGGCAGCTCTCAACGCACATCATGGTTATGGGGCTAGTACCGTTGCCCAGGGTGTGTGTGTAGGCTTAAACACAGCCACCTAACTCGAAGGAAAAACTCGGTTGAGAGCCTGTGCTTCAGGTAAAACAGCTGCTCCTGAGGGTGGCAGCATTTTGTTGTGTGCGTGCCTGAGAGCACTGCAAGGGAGTCCAAAGCTTTTTGCGAGTGAGACTCAGGCCCCAGTGAAAGGCAGAACACGACTCCCTATGTGTTTGACCAAGCTAGCACGGCAGCCCCACTTTTGCATGGAAGTCTAATAGCTAGCGTTCTAACTCGAAGAAACTACACAGTAGAGAAACAGTGCTTTAGCTACCGTCGACCTCTAGACGGAGGAAGCATTCCACGGAGTACCGTGGCTGAGAGCCTGGGAAACGGGTTCCATACGTGAAACCAAGGGAGAAATAGGTCCGGGCAGAAGGCACCTCTGGACTCAGCTCTTGCTACCTGAAGCTAACACTACTGCTCCATGTGTGCTTGGAATGCTATGTGCTCAACACTGACTGGGAAGAAACAAGCCTGTAAAGAATCCCAGCTGCAGCTCATTCGCCTACCAGGCTACTAACACCAAGAATCAATGCTGTAGCGTTACTGCGCTTTAGCTAACATTGCCGTTCCTGAAGCCGCAGGAGTTGTATAGTGCTCGTGTCTGAGAGACCGGGGAAAGGGTCCCATACGTGAAATGGAGTGAGAAACAGGCCAGTGCGGAGGGCAGCTCTGAAATCACCTCTTGTTTATGAGGCTCGTACCCTTGCCCCGGGTGTGCCTGCAGGCCATAAGCCAACCACCTAACTCAAAGGAACAACTCTGTAGGGAATTCCTGCTTCGGCTAAAAGAGCCATGCCTCAGGGTGGACGCATTGTGTGGTGTGCATGCGTGAGTGCACAGCAAGTGAGTCCAAAACCATTCTCCTTGTGAGACCCAGGCCCCGGAAGAAGCCAGAACACGACTCCCCACTTGCTCCATGAAACTAGTACTGCGGCCCCACTTTTGAATGGAAGTCTAAGAGCTAGCTTTCTAACTCGAAGAAACAACACTGTAGAGAAACCGTGCTTTAGCTACCGTCGACCTCTCTGTGGGCGAAGCAGTTTAGGGTGTACTGTGGCTGAGAGCCTGGGGACGGTTTCCATATCGTAATATCGGTGGAGAGACAGGCCGGTACAGAAGGCAGCACTCAACCCACATCATGGTTATGGGGCTAGTACCGTTGCCCAGGGTGTGTGTGCAGGCTTAAACACAGCCACCTAACTCGAAGGAAAAACTCGGTTGAGAGCCTGTGCTTCAGGTAAAACAGCTGCTCCTGAGGGTGGCAGCCTTTTGTTGTGTGCGTGCGTGAGAGCACTGCAAGGGAGTCAAAAGCTTTTTGCGAGTGAGACTCAGTCCCCAGCGAAAGGCAAAACACGACTCCCCATGTGTTTCATCACGCTAGCACGGCAGCTCCACTTTTGCATGGAAGTCTAATAGCTAGCGTTCTAACTCGAAGAAACAACACTGTAGAGAAACCGTGCTTTGGCTACCGTCGACCTCTCTGTGGGTGAAGCAGTTTAAGGGGTACTGTCGCTGAGAGCCTGGGGACGGTTTCAATATCGTAATATCGGGGAGACAGGCCGGTACAGAAGGCAGCTCTCAACTCACATCATGGTTATGGGGCTAGTACCGTTGCCCTGGGTGTGTGTGCAGGCTTAAATACAGCCACCTAACTCGAAGGAAAAACACGGTAGAGGATCCCTGCTTCAGCTAAAACAGCCGCTCCTGAGGGTGGAAGCATTTGGTTGTGTGCGTGCGTGAGAGGACTGCAAGGGAGTCCAAAGTTTCTGCGAGTGAGACTCAGGCCCCAGGAAAAGGTAGAACACGACTCCCCGTGTGTTCCTTTAGCTAGCACTGCGGCCCTACTTTTGCATGGAAGTCTAAGAGCTAGCGTTCTAACTCGAAGAAACAACACTATAGAGAAACCGTGCTTTGGCTACCGTCGACCTCTCTGTGGGTGAAGCAGTTTAGGGTGTACTGTGGCTGAGAGCCTGGGGACGGTTTCAATATCGTACTATCGGGGGAGAGACAGGCCGGTACAGAAGGCAGCTCTCCACCCACATCATGGTTATGGGGCTAGTACCGTTGTCCAGGGTGTGTGTGCAGGCTTAAATGAAGCCACCTAACTCGAAGGAAAAACTCGGTTGAGAGCCTGTGCTGCAGGTAAAAGAGCTGCTCCTGAGGGTGGCAGCATTTTGTTGTGTGCGTGCGTGAGAGCACTGCAAGGGAGTCCATAGCTTTTTGCGAGTGAGACTCAGGCCCCAGCGAAAGGCAGAACACGACTCCCCATGTGTTTCATCACGCTAGCACGGCAGCCCCACTTTTGCAGGGAAGTCTAACAGCTAGTGTTCTAACTCGAAGAAACAACACTGTAGAGAAACCGTGCTTTAGCTACCATCGACCTCTAGATGGAGGAAGCATTCCACGGAGTACCGTGGCTGAGAGCCTGGGGAACGGGTTCCATACGTGAAACCAAGGGAGAAAGAGGTCCGGGCAGAAGGCACCTCTGGACTCAGCTCTTGCTACCTGAAGCTAACACTACTGCTCCATGTGTGCTTGGAATGCTATGTGCTCGACACTGACTGGGAAGAAACAAGCCTGTCAAGAATCCGAGCTGCAGCTCATTCGCCTACCAGGCTACTAACACCAACAATCAATGCTGTAAATGTCCACAATAGCCAAACTGTGGAAAGAGCCAAGATGTCCATCAACAGATGAATGGATAAAGAAGATGTGGTATATATATACAAAGGAATATTAGGCAGCCATCAAAAGGAATAAGATCTTGCCATTTGCAACGACGTGGATGGAAGTGGAGGGTATTATGCTGAGCGAAATAAGTCAAACAGAGAAAGACATGTATCATATGACCTCACTGATACGAGGAATTCTTAATCTCAGGAAACAAACTGAGGGTTGATGGAGTGGGGGGTGGGGTGGGAGGGATGGGGTGACTGGGTGGTGGACACTGGGGAGGGTATGTGTTCTGGTAAGTGCTGTGAATTGTGCAAGACTGTTGAATCTCAGATCTGTACCTCTGAAACAAATAATGCAATATAGGTTAAGAGAGAAAAAAAGAAGAAGAAGAATGTAGCAGGAGGGGAAGAATGAAGGGGAGGAAATCGAAGGGGGAGAAGAACCATGAAAGACAATGGACTCTGCAAAACAAACTGACGGTTCTAGAGGGGAGGGGGTTGGGAGGATGGGTTAGCCTGGTGATGGGTATTGAGGAGGGCACGTTCCGCATGGAGCACTGGGTGTTATGCACAAACAATGAATCATGGAACACTATATCTAAAACTAATGATGTAATGTATGGGGAGTAACATAACAATAAAAAAATTAAAAAAAAACTGCATGGGGTGGGGGGGTTCCCAATTTCATGATTAGGCCTGTGTGTTCACATAATTAAACCTTGTTTTTTCTCTCCTGTTAAAAAAAAAAAAAAAAGAATCAATGTTGTAGCGTTACTGCGCTTTAGCTAACATTGCCATTCCTGAAGCCGCAGGAGTTGTATAGTGCTAGTGTATGAGAGACCGGGAAAAGGGTCCCATACGTGAAATGGAGTGAGAGGCCGGAGCAGAAGGCAGCTCTCAACTCACCTCTTGTTTATGAGGCTAGTACCCATGCCCCGGGTGTCCCTGCAGGCCATAAGCCAACCACCTAACTCAAAGGAACAACTCTGTAGGGAATTCCTGCTTCGGCTAAAATAGCCATGCCTCAGGGTGGACGCATTGTGTGCTGTGCATGCGTGAGTGCAGAGGAAGTGAGTCCAAAACCATTTTCCTTGTGAGACCCAGGCCACGGAAGAAGCCAGAACACGACTCCCCACTTGCTCCATGAAACTAGTACTGCGGCCCCACTTTTGAATGGAAGTCTAATAGCTAGCTTTCTAGCTCGAAGAAACAACACTGTAGAGAAACCGTGCTTTAGCTACCGTCGACCTCTCTGTGGGCGAAGCAGTTTAGGGTGTACTGTGGCTGAGAGCCTGGGGACGGTTTGAATATCGTAATATTGGGGGAGAGACAGGCCGGTACAGAAGGCAGCACTCAACCCACATCATGGTTATGGGGCTAGTACCGTTGCCCAGGGTGTGTGTGCAGGCTTAAATGAAGCCACCTAACTCGAAGGAAAAACTCGGTTGAGAGCCTGTGCTGCAGGTAAAACAGCTGCTCCTGAGGGTGGCAGCATTTTGTTGTGTGCGTGCGTGAGAGCACTGCAAGGGAGTCCATAGCTTTTTGCGAGTGAGACTCAGGCCCCAGCGAAAGGCAGAACACGACTCCCCATGTGTTTCATCACGCTAGCACGGCAGCCCCACTTTTGCATGGAAGTCTAACAGCTAGTGTTCTAACTCGAAGAAACAACACTGTAGAGAAACCGTGCTTTAGCTACCGTCGACCTCTAGATGGAGGAAGCATTCCACGGAGTACCGTGGCTGAGAGCCTGGGGAACGGGTTCCATACGTGAAACCAAGGGAGAAAGAGGTCCGGGCAGAAGGCACCTCTGGACTCAGCTCTTGCTACCTAAAGCTAACACTACTGCTCCATGTGTGCTTGGAATGCTATGTGCTCGACACTGACTGGGAAGAAACAAGCCTGTCAAGAATCCGAGCTGCAGCTCATTCGCCTACCAGGCTACTAACACCAACAATCAATGCTGTAAATGTCCACAATAGCCAAACTGTGGAAAGAGCCAAGATGTCCATCAACAGATGAATGGATAAAGAAGATGTGGTATATATATACAAAGGAATATTAGGCAGCCATCAAAAGGAATAAGATCTTGCCATTTGCAACGACGTGGATGGAAGTGGAGGGTATTATGCTGAGCGAAATAAGTCAAACAGAGAAAGACATGTATCATATGACCTCACTGATACGAGGAATTCTTAATCTCAGGAAACAAACTGAGGGTTGATGGAGTGGGGGGTGGGGTGGGAGGGATGGGGTGACTGGGTGATGGACACTGGGGAGGGTATGTGTTCTGGTAAGTGCAGTGAATTGTGCAAGACTGTTGAATCTCAGATCTGTACCTCTGAAACAAATAATGCAATATAGGTTAAGAGAGAAAAAAAGAAGAAGAAGAATGTAGCAGGAGGGGAAGAATGAAGGGGAGGAAATCGAAGGGGGAGAAGAACCATGAAAGACAATGGACTCTGCAAAACAAACTGACGGTTCTTGAGGGGAGGGGGTTGGGAGGATGGGTTAACCTGGTGATGGGTATTGAGGAGGGCACGTTCCGCATGGAGCACTGGGTGTTATGCACAAACAATGAATCATGGAACACTATATCTAAAACTAATGATGTAATGTATGGGGAGTAACATAACAATAAAAAAATTAAAAAAAAACTGCATGGGGTGGGGGGGGTCCCAATTTCATGATTAGGCCTGTGTGTTCACATAATTAAACCTTGTTTTTTCTCTCCTGTTAAAAAAAAAAAAAAAAAGAATCAATGTTGTAGCGTTACTGCGCTTTAGCTAACATTGCCATTCCTGAAGCCGCAGGAGTTGTATAGTGCTAGTGTATGAGAGACCGGGAAAAGGGTCCCATACGTGAAATGGAGTGAGAAACAGGCCGGTGCACAAGGCAGCTCTCAACTCACCTCTTGTTTATGAGGCTAGTACCCTTGCCCCGTGTGTGCCTGCAGGCCATAAGCCAACCACCTAACTCAAAGGAACAACTCTGTAGGGAATTCCTGCTTCGGCTAAAATAGCCATGCCTCAGGGTGGACGCATTGTGTGGTGTGCATGCGTGAGTGCACAGCAAGTGAGTCCAAAACCATTTTCCTTGTGAGACCCAGGCCCCGGAAGAAGCCAGAACACGAACTCCCTACTTGCTCCATGAAACTAGTACTGCGGCCCCACTTTTGAATGGAAGTCTAATAGCTAGCTTTCTAGCTCGAAGAAACAACACTGTAGAGAAACCGTGCTTTAGCTACCGTCGACCTCTCTGTGGGCGAAGCAGTTTAGGGTGTACTGTGGCTGAGAGCCTGGGGACGGTTTCAATATCGTATTATCGGTGGAGAGACAGGCCGGTACAGAAGGCAGCTCTCAACCCACATCATGGTTATGGGGCTAGTACCGTTGCCCAGGGTGTGTGTGCAGGCTTAAACACAGCCACCTACCTCGAAGGAAAAACTCGGTTGAGAGCCTGTGCTTCAGGTAAAACAGCTGCTCCTGAGGGTGGCAGCATTTTGTTGTGTGCATGCCTGAGAGCACTGCAAGGGAGTCCAAAGCTTTTTGCGAGTGAGACTCAGGCCCCAGTGAAAGGCAGAACACGACTCCCTATGTGTTTGACCAAGCTAGCACGGCAGCCCCACATTTGCATGGAAGTCTAATAGCTAGCGTTCTAACTCGAAGAAACTACACAGTAGAGAAACAGTGCTTTAGCTACCGTCGACCTCTAGACGGAGGAAGCATTACACGGAGTACCGTGGCTGAGAGCCTGGGAAACGGGTTCCATACGTGAAACCAAGGGAGAAAGAGGTCCGGGCAGAAGGCACCTCTGGACTCAGCTCTTGCTACCTGAAGCTAACACTACTGCTCCATGTGTGCCTGGAATGCTATGTGCTCGACACTGACTGGGAAGAAACAAGCCTGTAAAGAATCCCAGCTGCAGCTCATTCGCCTACCAGGCTACTAACACCAAGAATCAATGCTGTAGCGTTACTGCGCTTTAGCTAACATTGCCGTTCCTGAAGCCGCAGGAGTTGTATAGTGCTCGTGTCTGAGAGACCGGGGAAAGGGTCCCATACGTGAAATGGAGTGAGAAACAGGCCAGTGTGGAGGGCAGCTCTGAAATCACCTCTTGTTTATGAGGCTCGTACCCTTGCCCCGGGTGTGCCTGCAGGCCATAAGCCAACCACCTAACTCAAAGGAACAACTATGTAGGGAATTCCTGCTTCGGCTAAAAGAGCCATGCCTCAGGGTGGACGCATTGTGTGGTGTGCATGCGTGAGTGCACAGCAAGTGAGTCCAAAACCATTTTCCTTGTGAGACCCAGGCCCCGGAAGAAGCCAGAACACGACTCCCCACTTGCTCCATGAAACTAGTACTGCGGCCCCACTTTTGAATGGAAGTCTAATAGCTAGCTTTCTAACTCAAAGAAACAACACTGTAGAGAAACCGTGCTTTAGCTACCGTCGACCTCTCTGTGGGCGAAGCAGTTTAGGGTGTACTGTGGCTGAGAGCCTGGGGACGGTTTCCATATCGTAATATCGGGGAGACAGGCCGGTACAGAAGGCAGCTCTCAACTCACATCATGGTTATGGGGCTAGTACCGTTGCCTTGGGTGTGTGTGCAGGCTTAAATACAGCCACCTAACTCGAAGGAAAAACAAGGTAGAGGATCCCTGCTTCAGCTAAAACAGCCGCTCCTGAGGGTGAAAGCATTTGGTTGTGTGCGTGCGTGAGAGGACTGCAAGGGAGTCCAAAGTTTCTGCGAGTGAGACTCAGGCCCCAGCAAAAGGTAGAACACGACTCCCCGTGTGTTCCTTTAGATAGCACTGCGGCCCTACTTTTGCAAGGAAGTCTAAGAGCTAGCGTTCTAACTCGAAGAAACAACACTGTAGAGAAACCGTGCTTTAGCTACCATCGACCTCTAGATGGAGGAAGCATTCCACGGAGTACCGTGGCTGAGAGCCTGGGGAACGGGTTCCATACGTGAAACCAAGGGAGAAAGATGTCCGGGCAGAAGGCACCTCTGGACTCAGCTCTTGCTACCTGAAGCTAACACTACTGCTCCATGTGTGCTTGGAATGCTATGTGCTCGACACTGACTGGGAAGAAACAAGCCTGTCAAGAATCCGAGCTGCAGCTCATTCGCCTACCAGGCTACTAACACCAACAATCAATGCTGTAAATGTCCACAATAGCCAAACTGTGGAAAGAGCCAAGATGTCCATCAACAGATGAATGGATAAAGAAGATGTGGTATATATATACAAAGGAATATTAGGCAGCCATCAAAAGGAATAAGATCTTGCCATTTGCAACGACGTGGATGGAAGTGGAGGGTATTATGCTGAGCGAAATAAGTCAAACAGAGAAAGACATGTATCATATGACCTCACTGATACGAGGAATTCTTAATCTCAGGAAACAAACTGAGGGTTGATGGAGTGGGGGGTGGGGTGGGAGGGATGGGGTGACTGGGTGATGGACACTGGGGAGGGTATATGTTCTGGTAAGTGCTGTGAATTGTGCAAGACTGTTGAATCTCAGATCTGTACCTCTGAAACAAATAATGCAATATAGGTTAAGAGAGAAAAAAAGAAGAAGAAGAATGTAGCAGGAGGGGAAGAATGAAGGGGAGGAAATCGAAGGGGGAGAAGAACCATGAAAGACAATGGACTCTGCAAAACAAACTGACGGTTCTAGAGGGGAGGGGTTTGGGAGGATGGGTTAGCCTGGTGATGGGTATTGAGGAGGGCACGTTCCGCATGGAGCACTGGGTGTTATGCACAAACAATGAATCATGGAACACTATATCTAAAACTAATGATGTAATGTATGGGGAGTAACATAACAATAAATAATTTAAAAAAACCTGCATGGGTTGGGGGGGGGTCCCAATTTCATGATTAGGCCTGTGTGTTCACATAATTAAACCTTGTTTTTTCTCTCCTGTTAAAAAAAAAAAAAAAAAGAATCAATGTTGTAGCGTTACTGCGCTTTAGCTAACATTGCCATTCCTGAAGCCGCAGGAGTTGTATAGTGCTAGTGTACGAGAGACCGGGAAAAGGGTCCCATACGTGAAATGGAGTGAGAAACAGGCCGGTGCAGAAGGCAGCTCTCAACTCACCTCTTGTTTATGAGGCTAGTACCCTTGCCCCGGGTGTGCCTGCAGGCCATAAGCCAACCACCTAACTCAAAGGAACAACTCTGTAGGGAATTCCTGCTTCGGCTAAAATAGCCATGCCTCAGGGTGGACGCATTGTGTGGTGTGCATGCGTGAGTGCACAGCAAGTGAGTCCAAAACCATTTTCCTTGTGAGACCCAGGCCACGGAAGAAGCCAGAACACGACTCCCGACTTGCTCCATGAAACTAGTACTGCGGCCCCACTTTTGAATGGAAGTCTAATAGCTAGCTTTCTAGCTCGAAGAAACAACACTGTAGAGAAACCGTGCTTTAGCTACCGTCGACCTCTCTGTGGGCGAAGCAGTTTAGGGTGTACTGTGGCTGAGAGCCTGGGGACGGTTTCCATATCGTAATATCGGTGGAGAGACAGGCCGGTACAGAAGGCAGCTCTCAACCCACATCATGGTTATGGGGCTAGTACCGTTGCCCAGGGTGTGTGTGCAGGCTTAAACACAGCCACCTACCTCGAAGGAAAAACTCGGTTGAGAGCCTGTGCTTCAGGTGAAACAGCTGCTCCTGAGGGTGGCAGCATTTTGTTGTGTGCGTGCCTGAGAGCACTGCAAGGAAGTCCAAAGCTTTTTGCGAGTGAGACTCCGGCCCCAGTGAAATGCAGAACACGACTCTCCATGTGTTTCATCGCGCTAGCACGGCAGCTCCACTTTTGCATGGAAGTCTAATAGCTAGCGTTCTAACTCGAAGAAACAACACTGTAGAGAAACCGTGCTTTAGCTACCGTCGTCCTCTCTGTGGGTGAAGCAGTTTATGGTGTACTGTCGCGGAGAGTCTGGGGACGGTTTCAATATCGTAATATCGGGGAGACAGGCCGGTACAGAAGGCAGCTCTCAACTCACATCATGGTTATGGGGCTAGTACCGTTGCCCTGGGTGTGTGTGCAGGCTTAAATACAGCCACCTAACTCGAAGGAAAAACACGGTAGAGGATCCCTGCTTCAGCTAAAACAGCCGCTCCTGAGGGTGGAAGCATTTGGTTGTGTGCGTGCGTGAGAGGACTGCAAGGGAGTCCAAAGTTTCTGCGAGTGAGACTCAGGCCCCAGCAAAAGGTAGAACACGACTCCCCGTGTGTTCATTTAGCTAGCACTGCGGCCCTACTTTTGCATGGAAGTCTAAGAGCTAGCGTTCTAACTCGAAGAAACAACACTGTAGAGAAACCGTGTTTTGGCTACCGTCGACCTCTCTATGGGTGAAGCAGTTTAGGGTGTACTGTGGCTGAGAGCCTGGGGACGGTTTCAATATCGTACTATCGGGGGAGAGACAGGCCGGTACATAAGGCAGCTCTCCACCCACATCATGGTTATGGGGCTAGTACCATTGCCCAGGGTGTGTGTGCAGGCTTAAACACAGCCACCTAACTCGAAGGAAAAACTCGGTTGAGAGCCTGTGCTGCAGGTAAAACAGCTGCTCCTGAGGGTGGCAGCATTTTGTTGTGTGCCTGCCTGAGAGCACTGCAAGGGAGTCCAAAGCTTTTTGCGAGTGAGACTCAGGCCCCAGTGAAAGGCAGAACACGACTCCCTATGTGTTTGACCAAGCTAGCACGGCAGCCCCACATTTGCATGGAAGTCTAATAGCTAGCGTTCTAACTCGAAGAAACTACACAGTAGAGAAACAGTGCTTTAGCTACCGTCGACCTCTAGACGGAGGAAGCATTACACGGAGTACCGTGGCTGAGAGCCTGGGGAACGGGTTCCATACGTGAAACCAAGGGAGAAATAGGTCCGGGCAGAAGGCACCTCTGGACTCAGCTCTTGCTACCTGAAGCTAACACTACTGCTCCATGTGTGCTTGGAATGCTTTGTGCTCGACACTGACTGGGAAGAAACAAGCCTGTAAAGAATCCCAGCTGCAGCTCATTCGCCTACCAGGCTACTAACACCAAGAATCAATGCTGTAGCGTTACTGCGCTTTAGCTAACATTGCCGTTCCTGAAGCCGCAGGAGTTGTATAGTGCTCGTGTCTGAGAGACCGGGGAAAGGGTCCCATACGTGAAATGGAGTGAGAAACAGGCCAGTGCGGAGGGCAGCTCTGAAATCACCTCTTGTTTATGAGGCTCGTACCCTTGCCCCGGGTGTGCCTGCAGGCCATAAGCCAACCACCTAACTCAAAGGAACAACTCTGTAGGGAATTCCTGCTTCGGCTAAAAGAGCCATGCCTCAAGGTGGACGCATTGTGTGGTGTGCATGCGTGAGTGCACAGCAAGTGAGTCCAAAACCATTTTCCTTGTGAGACCCAGGCCCCGGAAGAAGCCAGAACACGACTCCCGACTTGCTCCATGAAACTAGTACTGCGGCCCCACTTTTGAATGGAAGTCTAATAGCTAGCTTTCTAACTCGAAGAAACAACACTGTAGAGAAACCGTGCTTTAGCTACCGTCGACCTCTCTGTGGGCGAAGCAGTTTAGGGTGTACTGTGGCTGAGAGCCTGGGGACGGTTTCCATATCGTAATATTGGGGGAGAGACAGGCCGGTACAGAAGGCAGCACTCAACCCACATCATGGTTATGGGGCTAGTACCGTTGCCCAGGGTGTGTGTGCAGGCTTAAACACAGCCACCTAACTCGAAGGAAAAACTCGGTTGAGAGCCTGTGCTTCAGGTAAAACAGCTGCTCCTGAGGGTGGCAGCCTTTTGTTGTGTGCGTGCCTGAGAGCACTGCAAGGGAGTCCAAAGCTTTTTGCGAGTGAGACTCAGTCCCCAGCGAAAGGAAAAACACGACTCCCCATGTGTTTCATCACGCTAGCACGGCAGCTCCACTTTTGCATGGAAGTCTAATAGCTAGCGTTCTAACTCGAAGAAACAACACTGTAGAGAAACCGTGCTTTGGCTACCGTCGACCTCTCTGTGGGTGAAGCAGTTTATGGTGTACTGTCGTTGAGAGCCTGGGGACGGTTTCAATATCGTAATATCGGGGAGACAGGCCGGTACAGAAGGCAGCTCTCAACTCACATCATGGTTATGGGGCTAGTACCGTTGGCCTGGGTGTGTGTGCAGGCTTAAATACAGCCACCTAACTCGAAGGAAAAACACGGTAGAGGATCCCTGCTTCAGCTAAAACAGCCGCTCCTGAGGGTGGAAGCATTTGGTTGTGTGCGTGCATGAGAGGACTGCAAGGCAGTCCAAAGTTTCTGCGAGTGAGACTCAGGCCCCAGCAAAAGGTAGAACACGACTCCCCGTGTGTTCCTTTAGCTAGCACTGCGGCCCTACTTTTGCATGGAAGTCTAAGAGCTAGCGTTCTAACTCGAAGAAACAACACTGTAGAGAAACCGTGCTTTGGCTACCGTCGACCTCTCTGTGGGTGAAGCAGTTTAGGGTGTACTGTGGCTGAGAGCCTGGGGACGGTTTCAATATCGTACTATCGGGGGAGAGACAGGCCGGTACAGAAGGCAGCTCTCCACCCACATCATGGTTATGGGGCTAGTACCGTTGCCCAGGGTGTGTGTGCAGGCTTAAATGAAGCCACCTAACTCGAAGGAAAAACTCGGTTGAGAGCCTGTGCTGCAGGTAAAAGAGCTGCTCCTGAGGGTGGCAGCATTTTGTTGTGTGCGTGCGTGAGAGCACTGCAAGGGAGTCCATAGCTTTTTGCGAGTGAGACTCAGGCCCCAGCGAAAGGCAGAACACGACTCCCCATGTGTTTCATCACGCTAGCACGGCAGCCCCACTTTTGCATGGAAGTCTAACAGCTAGTGTTCTAACTCGAAGAAACAACACTGTAGAGAAACCGTGCTTTAGCTACCATCGACCTCTAGATGGAGGAAGCATTCCACGGAGTACCGTGGCTGAGAGCCTGGGGAACGGGTTCCATACGTGAAACCAAGGGAGAAAGAGGTCCGGGCAGAAGGCACCTCTGGACTCAGCTCTTGCTACCTGAAGCTAACACTACTGCTCCATGTGTGCTTGGAATGCTATGTGCTCGACACTGACTGGGAAGAAACAAGCCTGTCAAGAATCCGAGCTGCAGCTCATTCGCCTACCAGGCTACTAACACCAACAATCAATGCTGTAAATGTCCACAATAGCCAAACTGTGGAAAGAGCCAAGATGTCCATCAACAGATGAATGGATAAAGAAGATGTGGTATATATATACAAAGGAATATTAGGCAGCCTTCAAAAGGAATAAGATCTTGCCATTTGCAACGACGTGGATGGAAGTGGAGGGTATTATGCTGAGCGAAATAAGTCAAACAGAGAAAGACATGTATTATATGACCTCACTGATACGAGGAATTCTTAATCTCAGGAAACAAACTGAGGGTTGATGGAGTGGGGGGTGGGGTGGGAGGGATGGGGTGACTGGGTGATGGACATTGGGGAGGGTATGTGTTCTGGTAAGTGCTGTGAATTGTGCAAGACTGTTGAATCTCAGATCTGTACCTCTGAAACAAATAATGCAATATAGGTTAAGAGAGAAAAAAAGAAGAAGAAGAATGTAGCAGGAGGGGAAGAATGAAGGGGAGGAAATCGAAGGGGGAGAAGAACCATGAAAGACAATGGACTCTGCAAACCAAAGTGACGGTTCTAGAGGGGAGGGGGTTGGGAGGATGGGTTAGCCTGGTGATGGGTATTGAGGAGGGCACGTTCCGCATGGAGCACTGGGTGTTATGCACAAACAATGAATCATGGAACACTATATCTAAAACTAATGATGTAATGTATGGGGAGTAACATAACAATAAAAAAATTAAAAAAAAACTGCATGGGGTGGGGGGGGTCCCAATTTCATGATTAGGCCTGTGTGTTCACATAATTAAACCTTGTTTTTTCTCTCCTGTTAAAAAAAAAAAAAAAAAAGAATCAATGTTGTAGCGTTACTGCGCTTTAGCTAACATTGCCATTCCTGAAGCCGCAGGAGTTGTATAGTGCTAGTGCATGAGAGACCGGGAAAAGGGTCCCATACGTGAAATGGAGTGAGAAACAGGCCGGTGCACAAGGCAGCTCTCAACTCACCTCTTGTTTAGGAGGCTAGTACCCTTGCCCCGGGTGTGCCTGCAGGCCATAAGCCAACCACCTAACTCAAAGGAACAACTCTGTAGGGAATTCCTGCTTCGGCTAAAAGAGCCATGCCTCAGGGTGGACGCATTGTGTGGTGTGCATGCGTGAGTGCAGAGGAAATGAGTCCAAAACCATTTTCCTTGTGAGACCCAGGCCACGGAAGAAGCCAGAACACGACTCCCGACTTGCTCCATGAAACTAGTACTGCGGCCCCACTTTTGAATGGAAGTCTAATAGCTAGCTTTCTAGCTCGAAGAAACAACACTGTAGAGAAACCGTGCTTTAGCTACCGTCGACCTCTCTGTGGGCGAAGCAGTTTAGGGTGTACTGTGGCTGAGAGCCTGGGGACGGTTTCCATATCGTAATATCGGTGGAGAGACAGGCCGGTACAGAAGGCAGCTCTCAACCCACATCATGGTTATGGGGCTAGTACCGTTGCCCAGGGTGTGTGTGCAGGCTTAAACACAGCCACCTAACTCGAAGGAAAAACTCGGTTGAGAGCCTGTGCTTCAGGTAAAACAGCTGCTCCTGAGGGTGGCAGCATTTTGTTGTGTGCGTGCCTGAGAGCACTGCAAGGGAGTCCAAAGCTTTTTGCGAGTGAGACTCAGGCCCCAGTGAAAGGCAGAACACGACTCCCTATGTGTTTGACCAAGCTAGCACGGCAGCCCCACATTTGCATGGAAGTCTAATAGCTAGCGTTCTAACTCGAAGAAACTACACAGTAGAGAAACAGTGCTTTAGCTACCGTCGACCTCTAGACGGAGGAAGCATTCCACGGAGTACCGTGGCTGAGAGCCTGGGAAACGGGTTCCATACGTGAAACCAAGGGAGAAATAGGTCCGGGCAGAAGGCACCTCTGGACTCAGCTCTTGCTACCTGAAGCTAACACTACTGCTCCATGTGTGCTTGGAATGCTATGTGCTCGACACTGACTGGGAAGAAACAAGCCTGTAAAGAATCCCAGCTGCAGCTCATTCGCCTACCAGGCTACTAACACCAAGAATCAATGCTGTAGCGTTACTGCGCTTTAGCTAACATTGCCGTTCCTGAAGCCGCAGGAGTTGTATAGTGCTCGTGTCTGAGAGACCGGGGAAAGGGTCCCATACGTGAAATGGAGTGAGAAACAGGCCAGTGCGGAGGGCAGCTCTGAAATCACCTCTTGTTTATGAGGCTCGTACCCTTGCCCCGGGTGTGCCTGCAGGCCATAAGCCAACCACCTAACTCAAAGGAACAACTCTGTAGGGAATTCCTGCTTCGGCTAAAAGAGCCATGCCTCAGGGTGGACGCATTGTGTGGTGTGCATGCGTGAGTGCAGAGGAAGTGAGTCCAAAACCATTTTCCTTGTGAGACCCAGGCCACGGAAGAAGCCAGAACACGACTCCCGACTTGCTCCATGAAACTAGTACTGCGGCCCCACTTTTGAATGGAAGTCTAATAGCTAGCTTTCTAGCTCGAAGAAACAACACTGTAGAGAAACCGTGCTTTAGCTACCGTCGACCTCTCTGTGGGCGAAGCAGTTTAGGGTGTACTGTGGCTGAGAGCCTGGGGACGGTTTCCATATCGTAATATCGGTGGAGAGACAGGCCGGTACAGAAGGCAGCTCTCAACCCACATCATGGTTATGGGGCTAGTACCGTTGCCCAGGGTGTGTGTGCAGGCTTAAACACAGCCACCTAACTCGAAGGAAAAACTCGGTTGAGAGCCTGTGCTTCAGGTAAAACAGCTGCTCCTGAGGGTGGCAGCATTTTGTTGTGTGCGTGCCTGAGAGCACTGCAAGGGAGTCCAAAGCTTTTTGCGAGTGAGACTCAGGCCCCAGTGAAAGGCAGAACACGACTCCCTATGTGTTTGACCAAGCTAGCACGGCAGCCCCACATTTGCATGGAAGTCTAATAGCTAGCGTTCTAACTCGAAGAAACTACACAGTAGAGAAACAGTGCTTTAGCTACCGTCGACCTCTAGACGGAGGAAGCATTCCACGGAGTACCGTGGCTGAGAGCCTGGGAAACGGGTTCCATACGTGAAACCAAGGGAGAAATAGGTCCGGGCAGAAGGCACCTCTGGATTCAGCTCTTGCTACCTGAAGCTAACACTACTGCTCCATGTGTGCTTGGAATGCTATGTGCTCAACACTGACTGGGAAGAAACAAGCCTGTAAAGAATCCCAGCTGCAGCTCATTCGCCTACCAGGCTACTAACACCGAGAATCAATGCTGTAGCGTTACTGCGCTTTAGCTAACATTGCCGTTCCTGAAGCCGCAGGAGTTGTATAGTGCTCGTGTCTGAGAGACCGGGGAAAGGGTCCCATACGTGAAATGGAGTGAGAAACAGGCCAGTGCGGAGGGCAGCTCTGAAATCACCTCTTGTTTATGAGGCTCGTACCCTTGCCCCGGGTGTGCCTGCAGGCCATAAGCCAACCACCTAACTCAAAGGAACAACTCTGTAGGGAATTCCTGCTTCGGCTAAAAGAGCCATGCCTCAGGGTGGACGCATTGTGTGGTGTGCATGCGTGAGTGCACAGCAAGTGAGTCCAAAACCATTTTCCTTCTGAGACCCAGGCCCCGGAAGAAGCCAGAACACGACTCCCCACTTGCTCCATGAAACTAGTACTGCGGCCCCACTTTTGAATGGAAGTCTAATAGCTAGCTTTCTAACTCGAAGAAACAACACTGTAGAGAAACCGTGCTTTAGCTACCGTCGACCTCTCTGTGGGCGAAGCAGTTTAGGGTGTACTGTGGCTGAGAGCCTGGGGACGGTTTCCATATCGTAATATTGGGGGAGAGACAGGCCGGTACAGAAGGCAGCACTCAACCCACATCATGGTTATGGGGCTAGTACCGTTGCCCAGGGTGTGTGTGCAGGCTTAAACACAGCCACCTAACTCGAAGGAAAAACTCGGTTGAGAGCCTGTGCTTCAGGTAAAACAGCTGCTCCTGAGGGTGGCAGCATTTTGTTGTGTGCGTGCCTGAGAGCACTGCAAGGGGGTCCAAAGGTTTTTGCGAGTGAGACTCAGGCCCCAGTGAAATGCAGAACACGACTCCCCATGGGTTTCATCACGCTAGCACGGCAGCTCCACTTTTGTATGGAAGTCTAATAGCTAGCGTTCTAACTCGAAGAAACAACACTGTAGAGAAACCGTGCTTTGGCTACCGTCGACCTCTCTGTGGGTGAAGCAGTTTATGGTGTACTGTCGCTGAGAGCCTGGGGACGGTTTCAATATCGTAATATCGGGGAGACAGGCCGGTACAGAAGGCAGCTCTCAACTCACATCATGGTTATGGGGCTAGTACCGTTGGCCTGGGTGTGTGTGCAGGCTTAAATACAGCCACCTAACTCGAAGGAAAAACACGGTAGAGGATCCCTGCTTCAGCTAAAACAGCCGCTCCTGAGGGTGGAAGCATTTGGTTGTGTGCGTGCGTGAGAGGACTGCAAGGGAGTCCAAAGTTTCTGCGAGTGAGACTCAGGCCCCAGCAAAAGGTAGAACACGACTCCCCGTGTGTTCCTTTAGCTAGCACTGCGGCCCTACTTTTGCATGGAAGTCTAAGAGCTAGCGTTCTAACTCGAAGAAACAACACTGTAGAGAAACTGTGCTTTGGCTACCGTCGACCTCTCTGTGGGTGAAGCAGTTTAGGGTGTACTGTGGCTGAGAGCCTGGGGACGGTTTCAATATCGTACTATCGGGGGAGAGACAGGCCGGTACAGAAGGCAGCTCTCCACCCACATCATGGTTATGGGGCTAGTACCGTTGCCCAGGGTGTGTGTGCAGGCTTAAATGAAGCCACCTAACTCGAAGGAAAAACTCGGTTGAGAGCCTGTGCTGCAGGTAAAAGAGCTGCTCCTGAGGGTGGCAGCATTTTGTTGTGTGCGTGCGTGAGAGCACTGCAAGGGAGTCCATAGCTTTTTGCGAGTGAGACTCAGGCCCCAGCGAAAGGCAGAACACGACTCCCCATGTGTTTCATCACGCTAGCACGGCAGCCCCACTTTTGCATGGAAGTCTAACAGCTAGTGTTCTAACTCGAAGAAACAACACTGTAGAGAAACCGTGCTTTAGCTACCATCGACCTCTAGATGGAGGAAGCATTCCACGGAGTACCGTGGCTGAGAGCCTGGGGAACGGGTTCCATACGTGAAACCAAGGGAGAAAGAGGTCCGGGCAGAAGGCACCTCTGGACTCAGCTCTTGCTACCTGAAGCTAACACTACTGCTCCATGTGTGCTTGGAATGCTATGTGCTCGACACTGACTGGGAAGAAACAAGCCTGTCAAGAATCCGAGCTGCAGCTCATTCGCCTACCAGGCTACTAACACCAACAATCAATGCTGTAAATGTCCACAATAGCCAAACTGTGGAAAGAGCCAAGATGTCCATCAACAGATGAATGGATAAAGAAGATGTGGTATATATATACAAAGGAATATTAGGCAGCCATCAAAAGGAATAAGATCTTGCCATTTGCAACGACGTGGATGGAAGTGGAGGGTATTATGCTGAGCGAAATAAGTCAAACAGAGAAAGACATGTATCATATGACCTCACTGATACGAGGAATTCTTAATCTCAGGAAACAAACTGAGGGTTGATGGAGTGGGGGGTGGGGTGGGAGGGATGGGGTGACTGGGTGATGGACACTGGGGAGGGTATGTGTTCTGGTAAGTGCTGTGAATTGTGCAAGACTGTTGAATCTCAGATCTGTACCTCTGAAACAAATAATGCAATATAGGTTAAGAGAGAAAAAAAGAAGAAGAAGAATGTAGCAGGAGGGGAAGAATGAAGGGGAGGAAATCGAAGGGGGAGAAGAACCATGAAAGACAATGGACTCTGCAAAACAAACTGACGGTTCTAGAGGGGAGGGGGTTGGGAGGATGGGTTAGCCTGGTGATGGGTATTGAGGAGGGCACGTTCCGCATGGAGCACTGGGTGTTATGCACAAACAATGAATCATGGAACACTATATCTAAAACTAATGATGTAATGTATGGGGAGTAACATAACAATAAAAAAATTAAAAAAAAACTGCATGGGGTGGGGGGGGTCCCAATTTCATGATTAGGCCTGTGTGTTCACATAATTAAACCTTGTTTTTTCTCTCCTGTTAAAAAAAAAAAAAAAAAATCAATGTTGTAGCGTTACTGCGCTTTAGCTAACATTGGCATTCCTGAAGCCGCTGAGTTGTATTGTGCTAGTGTATGAGAGACCGGGAAAAGGGTCCCATACGTGAAATGGAGTGAGAAACAGGCCGGTGCACAAGGCAGCTCTCAACTCACCTCTTGTTTAGGAGGCTAGTACCCTTGCCCCGGGTGTGCCTGCAGGCCATAAGCCAACCACCTAACTCAAAGGAACAACTCTGTAGGGAATTCCTGCTTCGGCTAAAAAAGCCATGCCTCAGGGTGGACGCATTGTGTGGTGTGCATGCGTGAGTGCACAGGAAGTGAGTCCAAAACCATTTCCTTGTGAGACCCAGGCCACGGAAGAAGCCAGAACACGCCTGCCGACTTGCTCCATGAAACTAGTACTGCGGCCCCACTTTTGAATGGAAGTCTAATAGCTAGCTTTCTAGCTCGAAGAAACAACACTGTAGAGAAACCGTGCTTTAGCTACCGTCGACCTCTCTGTGGGCGAAGCAGTTTAGGGTGTACTGTGGCTGAGAGCCTGGGGACGGTTTCCATATCGTAATATCGGGGGAGAGACAGGCCGGTACAGAAGGCAGCTCTCCACCCACATCATGGTTATGGGGCTAGTACCGTTGTCCAGGGTGTGTGTGCAGGCTTAAACACAGCCATCTAACTCGAAGGAAAAACTCGGTTGAGAGCCTGTGCTTCAGGTAAAACAGCTGCTCCTGAGGGTGGCAGCATTTTGTTGTGTGCGTGCCTGAGAGCACTGCAAGGGAGTCCAAAGCTTTTTGCGAGTGAGACTCCGGCCCCAGTGAAATGCAGAACACGACTCCCCATGTGTTTCATCGCGCTAGCACGGCAGCTCCACTTTTGCATGGAAGTCTAATAGCTAGCGTTCTAACTCGAAGAAACAACACTGTAGAGAAACCGTGCTTTGGCTACCGTCGACCTCTCTGTGGGTGAAGCAGTTTATGGTGTACTGTCCCTGAGAGCCTGGGGACGGTTTCAATATCGTAATATCGGGGAGACAGGCCGGTACAGAAGGCAGCTCTCAACTCACATCATGGTTATGGGGCTAGTACCGTTGGCCTGGGTGTGTGGGCAGCCTTAAATACAGCCACCTAACTCGAAGGAAAAACACGGTAGAGGATCCCTGCTTCAGCTAAAACAGCCGCTCCTGAGGGTGGAAGCATTTGGTTGTGTGCGTGCGTGAGAGGACTGCAAGGGAGTCCAAAGTTTCTGCGAGTGAGACTCAGGCCCCAGCAAAAGGTAGAACACGACTCCCCGTGTGTTCATTTAGCTAGCACTGCGGCCCTACTTTTGCATGGAAGTCTAAGAGCTAGCGTTCTAACTCGAAGAAACAACACTGTAGAGAAACCGTGCTTTGGCTACCGTCGACCTCTCTGTGGGTGAAGCAGTTTAGGGTGTACTGTGGCTGAGAGCCTGGGGACGGTTTCCATATCGTAATATCGGGGGAGAGACAGGCCGGTACAGAAGGCAGCTCTCAACCCACATCATGGTTATGGGGCTAGTACCGTTGCCCAGGGTGTGTGTGCAGGCTTAAACACAGCCACCTAACTCGAAGGATAAACTCGGTTGAGAGCCTGTGCTGCAGGTAAAACAGCTGCTCCTGAGGGTGGCAGCATTTTGTTGTGTGCGTGCGTGAGAGCACTGCAAGGGAGTCCAAAGCTTTTTGCGAGTGAGACTCAGGCCCCAGCGAAAGGCAGAACACGACTCCCCATGTGTTTCATCACGCTAGCACGGCAGCCCCACTTTTGCATGGAAGTCTAACAGCTAGTGTTCTAACTCGAAGAAACAACACTGTAGAGAAACCGTGCTTTAGCTACCATCGACCTCTAGATGGAGGAAGCATTCCACTGAGTACCGTGGCTGAGAGCCTGGGGAACGGGTTCCATACGTGAAACCAAGGGAGAAAGAGGTCCGGGCAGAAGGCACCTCTGGACTCAGCTCTTGCTACCTGAAGCTAACACTACTGCTCCATGTGTGCTTGGAATGCTATGTGCTCGACACTGACTGGAAAGAAACAAGCCTGTCAAGAATCCGAGCTGCAGCTCATTCGCCTACCAGGCTACTAACACCAACAATCAATGCTGTAAATGTCCACAATAGCCAAACTGTGGAAAGAGCCAAGATGTCCATCAACAGATGAATGGATAAAGAAGATGTGGTATATATATACAAAGGAATATTAGGCAGCCATCAAAAGGAATAAGATCTTGCCATTTGCAACGACATGGATGGAAGTGGAGGGTATTATGCTGAGCGAAATAAGTCAAACAGAGAAAGACATGTATCATATGACCTCACTGATACGAGGAATTCTTAATCTCAGGAAACAAACTGAGGGTTGATGGAGTGGGGGGTGGGGTGGGAGGGATGGGGTGACTGGGTGATGGACACTGGGGAGGGTATGTGTTCTGGTAAGTGCTGTGAATTGTGCAAGACTGTTGAATCTCAGATCTGTACCTCTGAAACAAATAATGCAATATAGGTTAAGAGAGAAAAAAAGAAGAAGAAGAATGTAGCAGGAGGGGAAGAATGAAGGGGAGGAAATCGAAGGGGGAGAAGAACCATGAAAGACAATGGACTCTGCAAAACAAACTGACGGTTCTAGAGGGGAGGGGGTTGGGAGGATGGGTTAGCCTGGTGATGGGTATTGAGGAGGGCACGTTCCGCATGGAGCACTGGGTGTTATGCACAAACAATGAATCATGGAACACTATATCTAAAACTAATGATGTAATGTATGGGGAGTAACATAACAATAAAAAAATTAAAAAAAAACTGCATGGGGTGGGGGGGGTCCCAATTTCATGATTAGGCCTGTGTGTTCACATAATTAAACCTTGTTTTTTCTCTCCTGTTAAAAAAAAAAAAAAGAATCAATGTTGTAGCGTTACTGCGCTTTAGCTAACATTGCCATTCCTGAAGCCGCAGGAGTTGTATAGTGCTAGTGTATGAGAGACCGGGAAAAGGGTCCCATACGTGAAATGGAGTGAGAAACAGGCCGGTGCACAAGGCAGCTCTCAACTCACCTCTTGTTTAGGAGGCTAGTACCCTTGCCCCGGGTGTGCCTGCAGGCCATAAGCCAACCACCTAACTCAAAGGAACAACTCTGTAGGGAATTCCTGCTTCGGCTAAAAAAGCCTTGCCTCAGGGTGGACGCATTGTGTGGTGTGCATGCGAGAGTGCACAGGAAGTGAGTCCAAAACCATTTTCCTTGTGAGACCCAGGCCACTGAAGAAGCCAGAACACGACTCCCGACTTGCTCCATGAAACTAGTACTGCGGCCCCACTTTTGAATGGAAGTCTAATAGCTAGCTTTCTAGCTCGAAGAAACAACACTGTAGAGAAACCGTGCTTTAGCTACCGTCGACCTCTCTGTGGGCGAAGCAGTTTAGGGTGTACTGTGGCTGAGAGCCTGGGGACGGTTTCCATATCGTAATATCGGGGGAGAGACAGGCCGGTACAGAAGGCAGCTCTCCACCCACATCATGGTTATGGGGCTAGTACCGTTGCCCAGGGTGTGTGTGCAGGCTTAAACGAAGCCACCTAACTCGAAGGAAAAACTCGGTTGAGAGCCTGTGCTTCAGGTAAAACAGCTGCTCCTGAGGGTGGCAGCATTTTGTTGTGTGCGTGCGTGAGAGCACTGCAAGGGAGTCCAAAGGTTTTTGCGAGTGAGACTCCGGCCCCAGTGAAATGCAGAACACGACTCCGCATGTGTTTCATCGCGCTAGCATGGCAGCTCCACTTTTGCATGGAAGTCTAATAGCTAGCGTTCTAACTCGAAGAAACAACACTGTAGAGAAACCGTGCTTTGGCTACCGTCGACCTCTCTGTGGGTGAAGCAGTTTATGGTGTACTGTCGCTGAGAGCCTGGGGACGGTTTCAATATCGTAATATCGGGGAGACAGGCCGGTACAGAAGGCAGCTCTCAACTCACATCATGGTTATGGGGCTAGTACCGTTGGCCTGGGTGTGTGTGCAGGCTTAAATACAGCCACCTAACTCGAAGGAAAAACACGGTAGAGGATCCCTGCTTCAGCTAAAACAGCCGCTCCTGAGGGTGGAAGCATTTGGTTGTGTGCGTGCGTGAGAGGACTGCAAGGGAGTCCAAAGTTTCTGCGAGTGAGACTCAGGCCCCAGCAAAAGGTAGAACACGACTCCCCGTGTGTTCATTTAGCTAGCACTGCGGCCCTACTTTTGCATGGAAGTCTAAGAGCTAGCGTTCTAACTCGAAGAAACAACACTGTAGAGAAACCGTGCTTTGGCTACCGTCGACCTCTCTGTGGGTGAAGCAGTTTATGGTGTACTGTCGCTGAGAGCCTGGGGACGGTTTCAATATCGTAATATCGGGGAGACAGGCCGGTACAGAAGGCAGCTCTCAACTCACATCATGGTTATGGGGCTAGTACCGTTGCCCTGGGTGTGTGTGCAGGCTTAAATACAGCCACCTAACTCGAAGGAAAAACACGGTAGAGGATCCCTGCTTCAGCTAAAACAGCCGCTCCTGAGGGTGGAAGCATTTGGTTGTGTGCGTGCGTGAGAGGACTGCAAGGGAGTCCAAAGTTTCTGCGAGTGAGACTCAGGCCCCAGCAAAAGGTAGAACACGACTCCCCGTGTGTTCATTTAGCTAGCACTGCGGCCCTACTTTTGCATGGAAGTCTAAGAGCTAGCGTTCTCCCTGGAAGAAACAACACGGTAGAGAAACCGTGCTTTAGCTACCATCCACCTCTCTGAGGGAGGAAGCACTTTCCAGGCTACCGTGGGGGAGAGCCTGAGGAACGGGTTCCTTACGTGAAACCGAGGGAGAAGGAGTCCGGGCCAGAAGGCTCCTCTCGACTCAGCTCTTGTTACCTGAACCTAACACTTTGGCTCCATGTGTGCATAGGAATGCTAAGGGTTCCACACTGATTTGGCAGAAAGAAGCCGGTCAAGAACCCCAGCTTCAGCTCATTCGCCTCTCCACAGGGTGGCAGCATTTTCAAGTCTGCTTGAGTGCAAACCTGAGGAAGGAGTCCCAGCAGAATTCGGAGGGAGAAATAAGCATGGGCAGAAGGCACCTATCGACTCAACTCTTGTTTCGGGAAACTAGATCGGCTCTCCCGTGTGTGCGTGGAGTCCTCAGTGCCATCCACGCAACGCAAAGGAACAAAACCGGAGAGAACCCGTGCCTCAGCAAAGATCGCCCTTCCTGAGCGTGCACTTCATCTATTGTGTGTTTTTGTGAAAGCATGAGAAATGGAACCTAAACGTAACTCGGAGTGAGAAGCAGGCCTGGAAGGAAGGCTGCTGTCGACTCACCTCTTGTTTGAGGAGATTAGCACTGCTGTAGCCTGTGTGCCTGGATGCCTAGTTACCAGGCTTCTAACACCAAGAATCAATCCTATAGAGTGACTGCGCTTGAGTTAACATTGCCGTTCCTGAAGCAGGAGGAATTTGACACTGCTCGTGTACGAGAGACCGGGCAAAGGGTCCCAGACGTGAAATGGAGTGAGAAACAGGCCGGTGCGGAAGGCAGCTCTCAAGTCACCTCTGGTTTATGAGGCTAGTACCCTTGCCCCGGGGGTGCCTGCAGGCCTAAAGCCAACCACCTAACTCAAAGGAACAACTCTGTAGGGAATTCCTGCTTCGGCTAAAAGAGCCATGCCTCAGGGTGGACGCATTTTGCTGTGTGCATGCGTGAGCGCACTGCAAGTGAGTCCAAAACCATTTTCCTTGTGAGACCCAGGCCCCGGAAGAAGCCAGAACACGAATCCCCACTTGCCCCATGAAGCTAGTACTGCGGCCCCACTTTTGCATGGAAGTCTAATAGCTAGCTTTCTAACTCGGAGAAAAAACACTGTAGAGAAACCGTGCTTTAGCTACCGTCGACCTCTCTGTGGGCGAAGCAGTTTAGGGTGTACTGTGGCTGAGAGCCTGGGGACGGTTTCAATATCGTACTATCGGGGGAGAGACAGGCCGGTACAGAAGGCAGCTCTCCACCCACATCATGGTTATGGGGCTAGTACCGTTGCCCAGGGTGTGTGTGCAGGCTTAAATGAAGCCACCTAACTCGAAGGAAAAACTCGGTTGAGAGCCTGTGCTTCAGGTAAAACAGCTGCTCCTGAGGGTGGCAGCATTTTGTTGTGTGCGTGCGTGAGAGCACTGCAAGGGAGTCCAAAGCTTTTTGCGAGGGAGACTCAGGCCCCAGTGAAAGGCAGAACACGACTCCCCATGTGTTTGACCAAGCTAGCACCGCAGCCCCACATTTGCATGGAAGTCTAATAGCTAACGTTCTAACTCGAAGAAACTACACAGTAGAGAAACCGTGCTTTAGCTACCATCGACCTCTCTGTGGGTGAAGCAGTTTAGGGTGTACTGTGGCTGAGAGCCTGGGGACGGTTTCAATATCGTAATATCGGGGGAGAGACAGGCAGGTACAGAAGGCAGCTCTCAACCCACATCATCTTTATGGGGCTAGTACCGTTGCCCAGGGTGTGTGTGCAGGCCTAAATGAAGCCACCTAACTCGAAGGAAAAACTTGGTTGAGAGCCTGTGCTTCAGGTAAAACAGCTGCTCCTGAGGGTGGCAACATTTTGTTGTGTGCGTGCGTGAGAGCACTGCAAGGGAGTCCATAGCTTTTTGCGAGTGAGACTCAGGCCCCAGCGAAAGGCAGAACACGACTCCCCATGAGTTTCATCACGCTAGCACGGCAGCCCCACTTTTGCATGGAAGTCTAACAGCTAGTGTTCTAACTCGAAGAAACAACACTGTAGAGAAACCGTGCTTTAGCTACCATCGACCTCTAGATGGAGGAAGCATTCCACGGAGTACCGTGGCTGAGAGCCTGGGGAACGGGTTCCATACGTGAAACCAAGGGAGAAATAGGTCCGGGCAGAAGGCACCTCTGGACTCAGCTCTTGCTACCTGAAGCTAACACTACTGCTCCATGTGTGCTTGGAATGCTATGTGCTCGACACTGACTGGGAAGAAACAAGCCTGTAAAGAATCCCAGCTACAGCTCATTCGCCTACCAGGCTACTAACACCAACAATCAATGCTGTAAATGTCCACAATAGCCAAACTGTGGAAAGAGCCAAGATGTCCATCAACAGATGAATGGATAAAGAAGATGTGGTATATATATACAAAGGAATATTAGGCAGCCATCAAAAGGAATAAGATCTTGCCATTTGCAACGACGTGGATGGAAGTGGAGGGTATTATGCTGAGCGAAATAAGTCAAACAGAGAAAGACATGTATCATATGACCTCACTGATACGAGGAATTCTTAATCTCAGGAAACAAACTGAGGGTTGATGGAGTGGGGGGTGGGGTGGGAGGGATGGGGTGACTGGGTGATGGACACTGGGGAGGGTATGTGTTCTGGTAAGTGCTGTGAATTGTGCAAGACTGTTGAATCTCAGATCTGTACCTCTGAAACAAATAATGCAATATAGGTTAAGAGAGAAAAAAAGAAGAAGAAGAATGTAGCAGGAGGGGAAGAATGAAGGGGAGGAAATCGAAGGGGGAGAAGAACCATGAAAGACAATGGACTCTGCAAAGCAAACTGACGGTTCTAGAGGGGAGGGGGTTGGGAGGATGGGTTAGCCTGGTGATGGGTATTGAGGAGGGCACGTTCCGCATGGAGCACTGGGTGTTATGCACAAACAATGAATCACGGAACACTATATCTAAAACTAATGATGTAATGTATGGGGAGTAACATAACAATAAAAAAATTAAAAAGAAACTGCATGGGGTGGGGGGTCCCAATTTCATGATTAGGCCTGTGTGTTCACATAATTAAACCTTGTTTTTTCTCTCCTGTTAAAAAAAAAAAAAAAAATCAATGTTGTAGCGTTACTGCGCTTTAGCTAACATTGGCATTCCTGAAGCCGCAGGAGTTGTATAGTGCTCGTGTATGAGAGACCGGGAAAAGGGTCCCATACGTGAAATGGAGTGAGAAACAGGCCGGTGCAGAAGGCAGCTCTCAACTCACCTATTGTTTATGAGGCTAGTACCCTTGCCCCGGGTGTGCCTGCAGGCCATAAGCCAACCACCTAACTCAAAGGAACAACTCTGTAGGGAATTCCTGCTTCGGCTAAAATAGCCATGCCTCAGGGTGGACGCATTGTGTGCTGTGCATGCGTGAGTGCACAGCAAGTGAGTCTAAAACCATTTTCCTTGTGAGACCCAGGCCACGGAATAAGCCAGAACACGACTCCCGACTTGCTCCATGAAACTAGTACTGCGGCCCCACTTTTGAATGGAAGTCTAATAGCTAGCTTTGTAACTCGAAGAAACAACACTGTAGAGAAACCGTGCTTTAGCTACCGTCGACCTCTCTGTGGGCGAAGCAGTTTAGGGTGTACTGTGGCTGAGAGCCTGGGGACGGTTTCCATATCGTAATATCGGGGGAGAGACAGGCCGGTACAGAAGGCAGCTCTCAACCCACATCATGGTTATGGGGCTAGTACCGTTGCCCAGGGTGTGTGTGCAGGCTTAAACACAGCCACCTAACTCGAAGGAAAAACTCGGTTGAGAGCCTGTGCTTCAGGTAAAACAGCTGCTCCTGAGGGTGGCAGCATTTTGTTGTGTGCGTGCCTGAGAGCACTGCAAGGGAGTCCAAAGCTTTTTGCGAGTGAGACTCAGGCCCCAGTGAAAGGAAGAACACGACTCCCTATGTGTTTGACCAAGCTAGCACGGCAGCCCCACATTTGCATGGAAGTCTAATAGCTAGCGTTCTAACTCGAAGAAACTACACAGTAGAGAAACAGTGCTTTAGCTACCGTCGACCTCTAGACGGAGGAAGCATTACACGGAGTACCGTGGCTGAGAGCCTGGGAAACGGGTTCCATACGTGAAACCAAGGGAGAAAGAGGTCCGGGCAGAAGGCACCTCTGGACTCAGCTCTTGCTACCTGAAGCTAACACTACTGCTCCATGTGTGCTTGGAATGCTATGTGCTCGACACTGACTGGGAAGAAACAAGCCTGTAAAGAATCCCAGCTGCAGCTCATTCGCCTACCAGGCTACTAACACCAAGAATCAATGCTGTAGCGTTACTGCGCTTTAGCTAACATTGCCGTTCCTGAAGCCGCAGGAGTTGTATAGTGCTCGTGTCTGAGAGACCGCCGAAAGGGTCCCATACGTGAAATGGAGTGAGAAACAGGCCAGTGCGGAAGGCAGCTCTGAAATCACCTCTTGTTTATGAGGCTCGTACCCTTGCCCCGGGTGTGCCTGCAGGCCATAAGCCAACCACCTAACTCAAAGGAACAACTCTGTAGGGAATTCCTGCTTCGGCTAAAATAGCCATGCCTCAGGGTGGACGCATTGTGTGCTGTGCATGCGTGAGTGCACAGCAAGTGAGTCCAAAACCATTTTCCTTGTGAGACCCAGGCCCCGGAAGAAGCCAGAACACGACTCCCCACTTGCTCCATGAAACTAGTACTGTGGCCCCACTTTTGAATGGAAGTCTAATAGCTAGCTTTCTAACTCGAAGAAACAACACTGTAGAGAAACCGTGCTTTAGCTACCGTCGACCTCTCTGTGGGCGAAGCAGTTTAGGGTGTACTGTGGCTGAGAGCCTGGGGACGGTTTCCATATCGTAATATTGGGGGAGAGACAGGCCGGTACAGAAGGCAGCACTCAACCCACATCATGGTTATGGGGCTAGTACCGTTGCCCAGGGTGTGTGTGCAGGCTAAAACACAGCCACCTACCTCGAAGGAAAAACTCGGTTGAGAGCCTGTGCTTCAGGTAAAACAGCTGCTCCTGAGGGTGGCAGCATTTTGTTGTGTGCGTGCGTGAGAGCACTGCAAGGGAGTCCAAAGCTTTTTGCGAGTGAGACTCAGTCCCCAGCGAAAGGCAAAACACGACTCCCCATGTGTTTCATCACGCTAGCACGGCAGCTCCACTTTTGCATGGAAGTCTAATAGCTAGCGTTCTAACTCGAAGAAACAACACTGTAGAGAAACCGTGCTTTGGCTACCGTCGACCTCTCTGTGGGTGAAGCAGTTTATGGTGTACTGTCGCTGAGAGCCTGGGGACGGTTTCAATATCGTAATATCGGGGAGACAGGCCGGTACAGAAGGCAGCTCTCAACTCACATCATGGTTATGGGGCTAGTACCGTTGCCCTGGGTGTGTGTGCAGGCTTAAATACAGCCACCTAACTCGAAGGAAAAACACGGTAGAGGATCCCTGCTTCAGCTAAAACAGCCGCTCCTGAGGGTGGAAGCATTTGGTTGTGTGCGTGCGTGAGAGGACTGCAAGGGAGTCCAAAGTTTCTGCGAGTGAGACTCAGGCCCCAGCAAAAGGTAGAACACGACTCCCCGTGTGTTCATTTAGCTAGCACTGCGGCCCTACTTTTGCATGGAAGTCTAAGAGCTAGCGTTCTCCCTGGAAGAAACAACACGGTAGAGAAACCGTGCTTTAGCTACCATCCACCTCTCTGAGGGAGGAAGCACTTTCCAGGCTACCGTGGGGGAGAGCCTGAGGAACGGGTTCCTTACGTGAAACCGAGGGAGAAGGAGTCCGGGCCAGAAGGCTCCTCTCGACTCAGCTCTTGTTACCTGAACCTAACACTTTGGCTCCATGTGTGCATAGGAATGCTAAGGGTTCCACACTGATTTGGCAGAAAGAAGCCGGTCAAGAACCCCAGCTTCAGCTCATTCGCCTCTCCACAGGGTGGCAGCATTTTCAAGTCTGCTTGAGTGCAAACCTGAGGAAGGAGTCCCAGCAGAATTCGGAGGGAGAAATAAGCATGGGCAGAAGGCACCTATCGACTCAACTCTTGTTTCGGGAAACTAGATCGGCTCTCCCGTGTGTGCGTGGAGTCCTCAGTGCCATCCACGCAACGCAAAGGAACAAAACCGGAGAGAACCCGTGCCTCAGCAAAGATCGCCCTTCCTGAGCGTGCACTTCATCTATTGTGTGTTTTTGTGAAAGCATGAGAAATGGAACCTAAACGTAACTCGGAGTGAGAAGCAGGCCTGGAAGGAAGGCTGCTGTCGACTCACCTCTTGTTTGAGGAGATTAGCACTGCTGTAGCCTGTGTGCCTGGATGCCTAGTTACCAGGCTTCTAACACCAAGAATCAATCCTATAGAGTGACTGCGCTTGAGTTAACATTGCCGTTCCTGAAGCAGGAGGAATTTGACACTGCTCGTGTACGAGAGACCGGGCAAAGGGTCCCAGACGTAAAATGGAGTGAGAAACAGGCCGGTGCGGAAGGCAGCTCTCAAGTCACCTCTGGTTTATGAGGCTAGTACCCTTGCCCCGGGGGTGCCTGCAGGCCTAAAGCCAACCACCTAACTCAAAGGAACAACTCTGTAGGGAATTCCTGCTTCGGCTAAAAGAGCCATGCCTCAGGGTGGACGCATTTTGCTGTGTGCATGCGTGAGCGCACTGCAAGTGAGTCCAAAACCATTTTCCTTGTGAGACCCAGGCCCCGGAAGAAGCCAGAACACGAATCCCCACTTGCCCCATGAAGCTAGTACTGCGGCCCCACTTTTGCATGGAAGTCTAATAGCTAGCTTTCTAACTCGGAGAAAAAACACTGTAGAGAAACCGTGCTTTAGCTACCGTCGACCTCTCTGTGGGCGAAGCAGTTTAGGGTGTACTGTGGCTGAGAGCCTGGGGACGGTTTCAATATCGTACTATCGGGGGAGAGACAGGCCGGTACAGAAGGCAGCTCTCCACCCACATCATGGTTATGGGGCTAGTACCGTTGCCCAGGGTGTGTGTGCAGGCTTAAATGAAGCCACCTAACTCGAAGGAAAAACTCGGTTGAGAGCCTGTGCTTCAGGTAAAACAGCTGCTCCTGAGGGTGGCAGCATTTTGTTGTGTGCGTGCGTGAGAGCACTGCAAGGGAGTCCAAAGCTTTTTGCGAGGGAGACTCAGGCCCCAGTGAAAGGCAGAACACGACTCCCCATGTGTTTGACCAAGCTAGCACCGCAGCCCCACATTTGCATGGAAGTCTAATAGCTAACGTTCTAACTCGAAGAAACTACACAGTAGAGAAACCGTGCTTTAGCTACCATCGACCTCTCTGTGGGTGAAGCAGTTTAGGGTGTACTGTGGCTGAGAGCCTGGGGACGGTTTCAATATCGTAATATCGGGGGAGAGACAGGCAGGTACAGAAGGCAGCTCTCAACCCACATCATCTTTATGGGGCTAGTACCGTTGCCCAGGGTGTGTGTGCAGGCCTAAATGAAGCCACCTAACTCGAAGGAAAAACTTGGTTGAGAGCCTGTGCTTCAGGTAAAACAGCTGCTCCTGAGGGTGGCAACATTTTGTTGTGTGCGTGCGTGAGAGCACTGCAAGGGAGTCCATAGCTTTTTGCGAGTGAGACTCAGGCCCCAGCGAAAGGCAGAACACGACTCCCCATGTGTTTCATCACGCTAGCACGGCAGCCCCACTTTTGCATGGAAGTCTAACAGCTAGTGTTCTAACTCGAAGAAACAACACTGTAGAGAAACCGTGCTTTAGCTACCATCGACCTCTAGATGGAGGAAGCATTCCACGGAGTACCGTGGCTGAGAGCCTGGGGAACGGGTTCCATACGTGAAACCAAGGGAGAAATAGGTCCGGGCAGAAGGCACCTCTGGACTCAGGTCTTGCTACCTGAAGCTAACACTACTGCTCCATGTGTGCTTGGAATGCTATGTGCTCGACACTGACTGGGAAGAAACAAGCTTGTAAAGAATCCCAGCTTGGAACTGGAGGGTATTATGCTGAGCGAAATAAGTCAAACAGAGAAAGACATGTATCATATGACCTCACTGATATGAGGAATTCTTAATCTCAGGAAACAAACTGAGGGTTGCTGGAGTGGGGGGTGGGGTGGGAGGGATGGGGTGACTGGGTGATGGACACTGGGGAGGGTATGTGTTCTGGTAAGCGCTGTGAATTGTGCAGGACTGTTGAATCTCAGATCTGTACCTCTGAAACAAATAATGCAATATATGTTAAGAAAGAAAAAAAGAAGAAGAATGTAGCAGGAGGGGAAGAATGAAGGGGGGGAAATCGGAGGGGGAGAAGAACCATGAGAGACGATGGACTCTGAAAAACAAACTGAGGGTTCTAGAGGGGAGGGGGTTGGGAGGATGGGTCAGCCTGGTGATGGGTATTGAGGAGGGCACGTTCTGCATGGAGCACTGGGTGTTATGCACAAACAATGAATCATGGAACACTATATCTAAAACTAATGATGTAATGTACGGGGATTAACATAACAATAAAAAAATTTAAAAAAAAAAAAAAAAAAAAAAAAAAAGAATCCCAGCTGCAGCTCATTCGCCTACCAGGCTACTAACACCAACAATCAATGCTGTAAATGTCCACAATAGCCAAACTGTGGAAAGAGCCAAGATGTCCATCAACAGATGAATGGATAAAGAAGATGTGGTATATATATACAAAGGAATATTAGGCAGCCTTCAAAAGGAATAAGATCTTGCCATTTGCCACGACGTGGATGGAAGTGGAGGCTATTATGCTGAGCGAAATAAGTCAAACAGAGAAAGACATGTATCATATGACCTCACTGATACGAGGAATTCTTAATCTCAGGAAACAAACTGAGGGTTGATGGAGTGGGGGGTGGGGTGGGAGGGATGGGGTGACTGGGTGATGGACACTGGGGAGGGTATGTGTTCTGGTAAGTGCTGTGAATTGTGCAACACTGTTGAATCTCAGATCTGTACCTCTGAAACAAATAATGCAATATAGGTTAAGAGAGAAAAAAAGAAGAAGAAGAATGTAGCAGGAGGGGAAGAATGAAGGGGAGGAAATCGAAGGGGGAGAAGAACCATGAAAGACAATGGACTCTGCAAAGCAAACTGACGGTTCTAGAGGGGAGGGGGTTGGGAGGATGGGTTAGCCTGGTGATGGGTATTGAGGAGGGCACGTTCCGCATGGAGTACTGGGTGTTATGCACAAACAATGAATCACGGAACACTATATCTAAAACTAATGATGTAATGTATGGGGAGTAACATAACAATAAAAAAATTAAAAAGAAACTGCATGGGGTGGGGGGTCCCAATTTCATGATTAGGCCTGTGTGTTCACATAATTAAACCTTGTTTTTTCTCTCCTGTTAAAAAAAAAAAAAAATGAATCAATGTTGTAGCGTTACTGCGCTTTAGCTAACATTGGCATTCCTGAAGCCGCAGGAGTTGTATAGTGCTCGTGTATGAGAGACCGGGAAAAGGGTCCCATACGTGAAATGGAGTGAGAAACAGGCCGGTGCAGAAGGCAGCTCTCAACTCACCTCTTGTTTATGAGGCTAGTACCCTTGCCCCGGGTGTGCCTGCAGGCCATAAGCCAACCACCTAACTCAAAGGAACAACTCTGTAGGGAATTCCTGCTTCGGCTAAAATAGCCATGCCTCAGGGTGGACGCATTGTGTGCTGTGCATGCCTGAGTGCACAGCAAGTGAGTCCAAAACCATTTTCCTTGTGAGACCCAGGCCACGGAAGAAGCCAGAACACGACTCCCGACTTGCTCCATGAAACTAGTACTGCGGCCCCACTTTTGAATGGAAGTCTAATAGCTAGCTTTGTAACTCGAAGAAACAACACTGTAGAGAAACCGTGCTTTAGCTACCGTCGACCTCTCTGTGGGCGAAGCAGTTTAGGGTGTACTGTGGCTGAGAGCCTGGGGACGGTTTCCATATCGTAATATCGGGGGAGAGACAGGCCGGTACAGAAGGCAGCTCTCAACCCACATCATGGTTATGGGGCTAGTACCGTTGCCCAGGGTGTGTGTGCAGGCTTAAACACAGCCACCTAACTCGAAGGAAAAACTCGGTTGAGAGCCTGTGCTTCAGGTAAAACAGCTGCTCCTGAGGGTGGCAGCATTTTGTTGTGTGTGTGCCTGAGAGCACTGCAAGGGAGTCCAAAGCTTTTTGCGAGTGAGACTCAGGCCCCAGTGAAAGGCAGAACACGACTCCCTATGTGTTTGACCAAGCTAGCACGGCAGCCCCACATTTGCATGGAAGTCTAATAGCTAGCGTTCTAACTCGAAGAAACTACACAGTAGAGAAACAGTGCTTTAGCTACCGTCGACCTCTAGACGGAGGAAGCATTACACGGAGTACCGTGGCTGAGAGCCTGGGAAACGGGTTCCATACATGAAACCAAGGGAGAAAGAGGTCCGGGCAGAAGGCACCTCTGGACTCAGCTCTTGCTACCTGAAGCTAACACTACTGCTCCATGTGTGCTTGGAATGCTATGTGCTCGACACTGACTGGGAAGAAACAAGCCTGTAAAGAATCCCAGCTGCAGCTCATTCGCCTACCAGTCTACTAACACCAAGAATCAATGCTGTAGCGTTACTGCGCTTTAGCTAACATTGCCGTTCCTGAAGCCGCAGGAGTTGTATAGTGCTCGTGTCTGAGAGACCGGCGAAAGGGTCCCATACGTGAAATGGAGTGAGAAACAGGCCAGTGCGGAAGGCAGCTCTGAAATCACCTCTTGTTTATGAGGCTTGTACCCTTGCCCCGGGTGTGCCTGCAGGCCATAAGCCAACCACCTAACTCAAAGGAACAACTCTGTAGGGAATTCCTGCTTCGGCTAAAATAGCCATGCCTCAGGGTGGACGCATTGTGTGCTGTGCATGCGTGAGTGCACAGCAAGTGAGTCCAAAACCATTTTCCTTGTGGTACCCAGGCCCCGGAAGAAGCCAGAACACGACTCCCCACTTGCTCCATGAAACTAGTACTGTGGCCCCACTTTTGAATGGAAGTCTAATAGCTAGCGTTCTAACTCGAAGAAACTACACAGTAGAGAAACAGTGCTTTAGCTACCGTCGACCTCTAGACGGAGGAAGCATTACACGGAGTACCGTGGCTGAGAGCCTGGGAAACGGGTTCCATACGTGAAACCAAGGGAGAAAGAGGTCCGGGCAGAAGGCACCTCTGGACTCAGCTCTTGCTACCTGAAGCTAACACTACTGCTCCATGTGTGCTTGGAATGCTATGTGCTCGACACTGACTGGGAAGAAACAAGCCTGTAAAGAATCCCAGCTGCAGCTCATTCGCCTACCAGGCTACTAACACCAAGAATCAATGCTGTAGCGTTACTGCGCTTTAGCTAACATTGCCGTTCCTGAAGCCGCAGGAGTTGTATAGTGCTCGTGTCTGAGAGACCGCCGAAAGGGTCCCATACGTGAAATGGAGTGAGAAACAGGCCAGTGCGGAAGGCAGCTCTGAAATCACCTCTTGTTTATGAGGCTCGTACCCTTGCCCCGGGTGTGCCTGCAGGCCATAAGCCAACCACCTAACTCAAAGGAACAACTCTGTAGGGAATTCCTGCTTCGGCTAAAATAGCCATGCCTCAGGGTGGACGCATTGTGTGCTGTGCATGCGTGAGTGCACAGCAAGTGAGTCCAAAACCATTTTCCTTGTGAGACCCAGGCCCCGGAAGAAGCCAGAACACGACTCCCCACTTGCTCCATGAAACTAGTACTGTGGCCCCACTTTTGAATGGAAGTCTAATAGCTAGCTTTCTAACTCGAAGAAACAACACTGTAGAGAAACCGTGCTTTAGCTACCGTCGACCTCTCTGTGGGCGAAGCAGTTTAGGGTGTACTGTGGCTGAGAGCCTGGGGACGGTTTCCATATCGTAATATTGGGGGAGAGACAGGCCGGTACAGAAGGCAGCACTCAACCCACATCATGGTTATGGGGCTAGTACCGTTGCCCAGGGTGTGTGTGCAGGCTAAAACACAGCCACCTACCTCGAAGGAAAAACTCGGTTGAGAGCCTGTGCTTCAGGTAAAACAGCTGCTCCTGAGGGTGGCAGCATTTTGTTGTGTGCGTGCGTGAGAGCACTGCAAGGGAGTCCAAAGCTTTTTGCGAGTGAGACTCAGTCCCCAGCGAAAGGCAAAACACGACTCCCCATGTGTTTCATCACGCTAGCACGGCAGCTCCACTTTTGCATGGAAGTCTAATAGCTAGCGTTCTAACTCGAAGAAACAACACTGTAGAGAAACCGTGCTTTGGCTACCGTCGACCTCTCTGTGGGTGAAGCAGTTTATGGTGTACTGTCGCTGAGAGCCTGGGGACGGTTTCAATATCGTAATATCGGGGAGACAGGCCGGTACAGAAGGCAGCTCTCAACTCACATCATGGTTATGGGGCTAGTACCGTTGCCCTGGGTGTGTGTGCAGGCTTAAATACAGCCACCTAACTCGAAGGAAAAACACGGTAGAGGATCCCTGCTTCAGCTAAAACAGCCGCTCCTGAGGGTGGAAGCATTTGGTTGTGTGCGTGCGTGAGAGGACTGCAAGGGAGTCCAAAGTTTCTGCGAGTGAGACTCAGGCCCCAGCAAAAGGTAGAACACGACTCCCCGTGTGTTCATTTAGCTAGCACTGCGGCCCTACTTTTGCATGGAAGTCTAAGAGCTAGCGTTCTCCCTGGAAGAAACAACACGGTAGAGAAACCGTGCTTTAGCTACCATCCACCTCTCTGAGGGAGGAAGCACTTTCCAGGCTACCGTGGGGGAGAGCCTGAGGAACGGGTTCCTTACGTGAAACCGAGGGAGAAGGAGTCCGGGCCAGAAGGCTCCTCTCGACTCAGCTCTTGTTACCTGAACCTAACACTTTGGCTCCATGTGTGCATAGGAATGCTAAGGGTTCCACACTGATTTGGCAGAAAGAAGCCGGTCAAGAACCCCAGCTTCAGCTCATTCGCCTCTCCACAGGGTGGCAGCATTTTCAAGTCTGCTTGAGTGCAAACCTGAGGAAGGAGTCCCAGCAGAATTCGGAGGGAGAAATAAGCATGGGCAGAAGGCACCTATCGACTCAACTCTTGTTTCGGGAAACTAGATCGGCTCTCCCGTGTGTGCGTGGAGTCCTCAGTGCCATCCACGCAACGCAAAGGAACAAAACCGGAGAGAACCCGTGCCTCAGCAAAGATCGCCCTTCCTGAGCGTGCACTTCATCTATTGTGTGTTTTTGTGAAAGCATGAGAAATGGAACCTAAACGTAACTCGGAGTGAGAAGCAGGCCTGGAAGGAAGGCTGCTGTCGACTCACCTCTTGTTTGAGGAGATTAGCACTGCTGTAGCCTGTGTGCCTGGATGCCTAGTTACCAGGCTTCTAACACCAAGAATCAATCCTATAGAGTGACTGCGCTTGAGTTAACATTGCCGTTCCTGAAGCAGGAGGAATTTGACACTGCTCGTGTACGAGAGACCGGGCAAAGGGTCCCAGACGTAAAATGGAGTGAGAAACAGGCCGGTGCGGAAGGCAGCTCTCAAGTCACCTCTGGTTTATGAGGCTAGTACCCTTGCCCCGGGGGTGCCTGCAGGCCTAAAGCCAACCACCTAACTCAAAGGAACAACTCTGTAGGGAATTCCTGCTTCGGCTAAAAGAGCCATGCCTCAGGGTGGACGCATTTTGCTGTGTGCATGCGTGAGCGCACTGCAAGTGAGTCCAAAACCATTTTCCTTGTGAGACCCAGGCCCCGGAAGAAGCCAGAACACGAATCCCCACTTGCCCCATGAAGCTAGTACTGCGGCCCCACTTTTGCATGGAAGTCTAATAGCTAGCTTTCTAACTCGGAGAAAAAACACTGTAGAGAAACCGTGCTTTAGCTACCGTCGACCTCTCTGTGGGCGAAGCAGTTTAGGGTGTACTGTGGCTGAGAGCCTGGGGACGGTTTCAATATCGTACTATCGGGGGAGAGACAGGCCGGTACAGAAGGCAGCTCTCCACCCACATCATGGTTATGGGGCTAGTACCGTTGCCCAGGGTGTGTGTGCAGGCTTAAATGAAGCCACCTAACTCGAAGGAAAAACTCGGTTGAGAGCCTGTGCTTCAGGTAAAACAGCTGCTCCTGAGGGTGGCAGCATTTTGTTGTGTGCGTGCGTGAGAGCACTGCAAGGGAGTCCAAAGCTTTTTGCGAGGGAGACTCAGGCCCCAGTGAAAGGCAGAACACGACTCCCCATGTGTTTGACCAAGCTAGCACCGCAGCCCCACATTTGCATGGAAGTCTAATAGCTAACGTTCTAACTCGAAGAAACTACACAGTAGAGAAACCGTGCTTTAGCTACCATCGACCTCTCTGTGGGTGAAGCAGTTTAGGGTGTACTGTGGCTGAGAGCCTGGGGACGGTTTCAATATCGTAATATCGGCAGAGAGACAGGCAGGTACAGAAGGCAGCTCTCAACCCACATCATCTTTATGGGGCTAGTACCGTTGCCCAGGGTGTGTGTGCAGGCCTAAATGAAGCCACCTAACTCGAAGGAAAAACTTGGTTGAGAGCCTGTGCTTCAGGTAAAACAGCTGCTCCTGAGGGTGGCAACATTTTGTTGTGTGCGTGCGTGAGAGCACTGCAAGGGAGTCCATAGCTTTTTGCGAGTGAGACTCAGGCCCCAGCGAAAGGCAGAACACGACTCCCCATGTGTTTCATCACGCTAGCACGGCAGCCCCACTTTTGCATGGAAGTCTAACAACTAGTGTTCTAACTCGAAGAAACAACACTGTAGAGAAACCGTGCTTTAGCTACCATCGACCTCTAGATGGAGGAAGCATTCCACGGAGTACCGTGGCTGAGAGCCTGGGGAACGGGTTCCATACGTGAAACCAAGGGAGAAATAGGTCCGGGCAGAAGGCACCTCTGGACTCAGCTCTTGCTACCTGAAGCTAACACTACTGCTCCATGTGTGCTTGGAATGCTATGTGCTCGACACTGACTGGGAAGAAACAAGCCTGTCAAGAATCCCAGCTTGGAACTGGAGGGTATTATGCTGAGCGAAATAAGTCAAACAGAGAAAGACATGTATCATATGACCTCACTGATATGAGGAATTCTTAATCTCAGGAAACAAACTGAGGGTTGCTGGAGTGGGGGGTGGGGTGGGAGGGATGGGGTGACTGGGTGATGGACACTGGGGAGGGTATGTGTTCTGGTAAGCGCTGTGAATTGTGCAGGACTGTTGAATCTCAGATCTGTACCTCTGAAACAAATAATGCAATATATGTTAAGAAAGAAAAAAAGAAGAAGAATGTAGCAGGAGGGGAAGAATGAAGGGGGGGAAATCGGAGGGGGAGAAGAACCATGAGAGACGATGGACTCTGAAAAACAAACTGAGGGTTCTAGAGGGGAGGGGGTTGGGAGGATGGGTCAGCCTGGTGATGGGTATTGAGGAGGGCACGTTCTGCATGGAGCACTGGGTGTTATGCACAAACAATGAATCATGGAACACTATATCTAAAACTAATGATGTAATGTACGGGGATTAACATAACAATAAAAAAATTTAAAAAAAAAAAAAAAAAAAAAAAAAAGAATCCCAGCTGCAGCTCATTCGCCTACCAGGCTACTAACACCAACAATCAATGCTGTAAATGTCCACAATAGCCAAACTGTGGAAAGAGCCAAGATGTCCATCAACAGATGAATGGATAAAGAAGATGTGGTATATATATACAAAGGAATATTAGGCAGCCTTCAAAAGGAATAAGATCTTGCCATTTGCCACGACGTGGATGGAAGTGGAGGCTATTATGCTGAGCGAAATAAGTCAAACAGAGAAAGACATGTATCATATGACCTCACTGATACGAGGAATTCTTAATCTCAGGAAACAAACTGAGGGTTGATGGAGTGGGGGGTGGGGTGGGAGGGATGGGGTGACTGGGTGATGGACACTGGGGAGGGTATGTGTTCTGGTAAGTGCTGTGAATTGTGCAACACTGTTGAATCTCAGATCTGTACCTCTGAAACAAATAATGCAATATAGGTTAAGAGAGAAAAAAAGAAGAAGAAGAATGTAGCAGGAGGGGAAGAATGAAGGGGAGGAAATCGAAGGGGGAGAAGAACCATGAAAGACAATGGACTCTGCAAAGCAAACTGACGGTTCTAGAGGGGAGGGGGTTGGGAGGATGGGTTAGCCTGGTGATGGGTATTGAGGAGGGCACGTTCCGCATGGAGTACTGGGTGTTATGCACAAACAATGAATCACGGAACACTATATCTAAAACTAATGATGTAATGTATGGGGAGTAACATAACAATAAAAAAATTAAAAAGAAACTGCATGGGGTGGGGGGTCCCAATTTCATGATTAGGCCTGTGTGTTCACATAATTAAACCTTGTTTTTTCTCTCCTGTTAAAAAAAAAAAAAAATGAATCAATGTTGTAGCGTTACTGCGCTTTAGCTAACATTGGCATTCCTGAAGCCGCAGGAGTTGTATAGTGCTCGTGTATGAGAGACCGGGAAAAGGGTCCCATACGTGAAATGGAGTGAGAAACAGGCCGGTGCAGAAGGCAGCTCTCAACTCACCTCTTGTTTATGAGGCTAGTACCCTTGCCCCGGGTGTGCCTGCAGGCCATAAGCCAACCACCTAACTCAAAGGAACAACTCTGTAGGGAATTCCTGCTTCGGCTAAAATAGCCATGCCTCAGGGTGGACGCATTGTGTGCTGTGCATGCCTGAGTGCACAGCAAGTGAGTCCAAAACCATTTTCCTTGTGAGACCCAGGCCACGGAAGAAGCCAGAACACGACTCCCGACTTGCTCCATGAAACTAGTACTGCGGCCCCACTTTTGAATGGAAGTCTAATAGCTAGCTTTGTAACTCGAAGAAACAACACTGTAGAGAAACCGTGCTTTAGCTACCGTCGACCTCTCTGTGGGCGAAGCAGTTTAGGGTGTACTGTGGCTGAGAGCCTGGGGACGGTTTCCATATCGTAATATCGGGGGAGAGACAGGCCGGTACAGAAGGCAGCTCTCAACCCACATCATGGTTATGGGGCTAGTACCGTTGCCCAGGGTGTGTGTGCAGGCTTAAACACAGCCACCTAACTCGAAGGAAAAACTCGGTTGAGAGCCTGTGCTTCAGGTAAAACAGCTGCTCCTGAGGGTGGCAGCATTTTGTTGTGTGTGTGCCTGAGAGCACTGCAAGGGAGTCCAAAGCTTTTTGCGAGTGAGACTCAGGCCCCAGTGAAAGGCAGAACACGACTCCCTATGTGTTTGACCAAGCTAGCACGGCAGCCCCACATTTGCATGGAAGTCTAATAGCTAGCGTTCTAACTCGAAGAAACTACACAGTAGAGAAACAGTGCTTTAGCTACCGTCGACCTCTAGACGGAGGAAGCATTACACGGAGTACCGTGGCTGAGAGCCTGGGAAACGGGTTCCATACATGAAACCAAGGGAGAAAGAGGTCCGGGCAGAAGGCACCTCTGGACTCAGCTCTTGCTACCTGAAGCTAACACTACTGCTCCATGTGTGCTTGGAATGCTATGTGCTCGACACTGACTGGGAAGAAACAAGCCTGTAAAGAATCCCAGCTGCAGCTCATTCGCCTACCAGTCTACTAACACCAAGAATCAATGCTGTAGCGTTACTGCGCTTTAGCTAACATTGCCGTTCCTGAAGCCGCAGGAGTTGTATAGTGCTCGTGTCTGAGAGACCGGCGAAAGGGTCCCATACGTGAAATGGAGTGAGAAACAGGCCAGTGCGGAAGGCAGCTCTGAAATCACCTCTTGTTTATGAGGCTCGTACCCTTGCCCCGGGTGTGCCTGCAGGCCATAAGCCAACCACCTAACTCAAAGGAACAACTCTGTAGGGAATTCCTGCTTCGGCTAAAATAGCCATGCCTCAGGGTGGACGCATTGTGTGCTGTGCATGCGTGAGTGCACAGCAAGTGAGTCCAAAACCATTTTCCTTGTGATACCCAGGCCCCGGAAGAAGCCAGAACACGACTCCCCACTTGCTCCATGAAACTAGTACTGTGGCCCCACTTTTGAATGGAAGTCTAATAGCTAGCTTTCTAACTCGAAGAAACAACACTGTAGAGAAACCGTGCTTTAGCTACCGTCGACCTCTCTGTGGGCGAAGCAGTTTAGGGTGTACTGTGGCTGAGAGCCTGGGGACGGTTTCCATATCGTAATATTGGGGGAGAGACAGGACGGTACAGAAGGCAGCACTCAACCCACATCATAGTTATGGGGCTAGTACCGTTGCCCAGGGTGTGTGTGCAGGCTAAAACACAGCCACCTACCTCGAAGGAAAAACTCGGTTGAGAGCCTGTGCTTCAGGTAAAACAGCTGCTCCTGAGGGTGGCAGCATTTTGTTGTGTGCGTGCGTGAGAGCACTGCAAGGGAGTCCAAAGCTTTTTGCGAGTGAGACTCAGTCCCCAGCGAAAGGGAAAACACGACTCCCCATGTGTTTCATCACGCTAGCACGGCAGCTCCACTTTTGCATGGAAGTCTAAAAGCTAGCGTTCTAACTCGAAGAAACAACACTGTAGAGAAACCGTGCTTTGGCTACCGTCGACCTCTCTGTGGGTGAAGCAGTTTATGGTGTACTGTCGCTGAGAGCCTGGGGACGGTTTCAATATCGTAATATCGGGGAGACAGGCCGGTACAGAAGGCAGCTCTCAACTCACATCATGGTTATGGGGCTAGTACCGTTGCCCTGGGTGTGTGTGCAGGCTTAAATACAGCCACCTAACTCGAAGGAAAAACACGGTAGAGGATCCCTGCTTCAGCTAAAACAGCCGCTCCTGAGGGTGGAAGCATTTGGTTGTGTGCGTGCGTGAGAGGACTGCAAGGGAGTCCAAAGTTTCTGCGAGTGAGACTCAGGCCCCAGCAAAAGGTAGAACACGACTCCCCGTGTGTTCATTTAGCTAGCACTGCGGCCCTACTTTTGCATGGAAGTCTAAGAGCTAGCGTTCTCCCTGGAAGAAACAACACGGTAGAGAAACCGTGCTTTAGCTACCATCCACCTCTCTGAGGGAGGAAGCACTTTCCAGGCTACCGTGGGGGAGAGCCTGAGGAACGGGTTCCTTACGTGAAACCGAGGGAGAAGGAGTCCGGGCCAGAAGGCTCCTCTCGACTCAGCTCTTGTTACCTGAACCTAACACTTTGGCTCCATGTGTGCATAGGAATGCTAAGGGTTCCACACTGATTTGGCAGAAAGAAGCCGGTCAAGAACCCCAGCTTCAGCTCATTCGCCTCTCCACAGGGTGGCAGCATTTTCAAGTCTGCTTGAGTGCAAACCTGAGGAAGGAGTCCCAGCAGAATTCGGAGGGAGAAATAAGCATGGGCAGAAGGCACCTATCGACTCAACTCTTGTTTCGGGAAACTAGATCGGCTCTCCCGTGTGTGCGTGGAGTCCTCAGTGCCATCCACGCAACGCAAAGGAACAAAACCGGAGAGAACCCGTGCCTCAGCAAAGATCGCCCTTCCTGAGCGTGCACTTCATCTATTGTGTGTTTTTGTGAAAGCATGAGAAATGGAACCTAAACGTAACTCGGAGTGAGAAGCAGGCCTGGAAGGAAGGCTGCTGTCGACTCACCTCTTGTTTGAGGAGATTAGCACTGCTGTAGCCTGTGTGCCTGGATGCCTAGTTACCAGGCTTCTAACACCAAGAATCAATCCTATAGAGTGACTGCGCTTGAGTTAACATTGCCGTTCCTGAAGCAGGAGGAATTTGACACTGCTCGTGTACGAGAGACCGGGCAAAGGGTCCCAGACGTGAAATGGAGTGAGAAACAGGCCGGTGCGGAAGGCAGCTCTCAAGTCACCTCTGGTTTATGAGGCTAGTACCCTTGCCCCGGGGGTGCCTGCAGGCCTAAAGCCAACCACCTAACTCAAAGGAACAACTCTGTAGGGAATTCCTGCTTCGGCTAAAAGAGCCATGCCTCAGGGTGGACGCATTTTGCTGTGTGCATGCGTGAGCGCACTGCAAGTGAGTCCAAAACCATTTTCCTTGTGAGACCCAGGCCCCGGAAGAAGCCAGAACACGAATCCCCACTTGCCCCATGAAGCTAGTACTGCGGCCCCACTTTTGCATGGAAGTCTAATAGCTAGCTTTCTAACTCGGAGAAAAAACACTGTAGAGAAACCGTGCTTTAGCTACCGTCAACCTCTCTGTGGGCGAAGCAGTTTAGGGTGTACTGTGGCTGAGAGCCTGGGGACGGTTTCAATATCGTACTATCGGGGGAGAGACAGGCCGGTACAGAAGGCAGCTCTCCACCCACATCATGGTTATGGGGCTAGTACCGTTGCCCAGGGTGTGTGTGCAGGCTTAAATGAAGCCACCTAACTCGAAGGAAAAACTCGGTTGAGAGCCTGTGCTTCAGGTAAAACAGCTGCTCCTGAGGGTGGCAGCATTTTGTTGTGTGCGTGCGTGAGAGCACTGCAAGGGAGTCCAAAGCTTTTTGCGAGGGAGACTCAGGCCCCAGTGAAAGGCAGAACACGACTCCCCATGTGTTTGACCAAGCTAGCACCGCAGCCCCACATTTGCATGGAAGTCTAATAGCTAACGTTCTAACTCGAAGAAACTACACAGTAGAGAAACCGTGCTTTAGCTACCATCGACCTCTCTGTGGGTGAAGCAGTTTAGGGTGTACTGTGGCTGAGAGCCTGGGGACGGTTTCAATATCGTAATATCGGGGGAGAGACAGGCAGGTACAGAAGGCAGCTCTCAACCCTCATCATCTTTATGGGGCTAGTACCGTTGCCCAGGGTGTGTGTGCAGGCCTAAATGAAGCCACCTAACTCGAAGGAAAAACTTGGTTGAGAGCCTGTGCTTCAGGTAAAACAGCTGCTCCTGAGGGTGGCAACATTTTGTTGTGTGCGTGCGTGAGAGCACTGCAAGGGAGTCCATAGCTTTTTGCGAGTGAGACTCAGGCCCCAGCGAAAGGCAGAACACGACTCCCCATGTGTTTCATCACGCTAGCACGGCAGCCCCACTTTTGCATGGAAGTCTAACAGCTAGTGTTCTAACTCGAAGAAACAACACTGTAGAGAAACCGTGCTTTAGCTACCATCGACCTCTAGATGGAGGAAGCATTCCACGGAGTACCGTGGCTGAGAGCCTGGGGAACGGGTTCCATACGTGAAACCAAGGGAGAAATAGGTCCGGGCAGAAGGCACCTCTGGACTCAGGTCTTGCTACCTGAAGCTAACACTACTGCTCCATGTGTGCTTGGAATGCTATGTGCTCGACACTGACTGGGAAGAAACAAGCCTGTAAAGAATCCCAGCTTGGAACTGGAGGGTATTATGCTGAGCGAAATAAGTCAAACAGAGAAAGACATGTATCATATGACCTCACTGATATGAGGAATTCTTAATCTCAGGAAACAAACTGAGGGTTGCTGGAGTGGGGGGTGGGGTGGGAGGGATGGGGTGACTGGGTGATGGACACTGGGGAGGGTATGTGTTCTGGTAAGCGCTGTGAATTGTGCAGGACTGTTGAATCTCAGATCTGTACCTCTGAAACAAATAATGCAATATATGTTAAGAAAGAAAAAAAGAAGAAGAATGTAGCAGGAGGGGAAGAATGAAGGGGGGGAAATCGGAGGGGGAGAAGAACCATGAGAGACGATGGACTCTGAAAAACAAACTGAGGGTTCTAGAGGGGAGGGGGTTGGGAGGATGGGTCAGCCTGGTGATGGGTATTGAGGAGGGCACGTTCTGCATGGAGCACTGGGTGTTATGCACAAACAATGAATCATGGAACACTATATCTAAAACTAATGATGTAATGTACGGGGATTAACATAACAATAAAAAAATAAAAAAAAAAAAAAAAAAAAAAAAAAAAAGAATCCCAGCTGCAGCTCATTCGCCTACCAGGCTACTAACACCAACAATCAATGCTGTAAATGTCCACAATAGCCAAACTGTGGAAAGAGCCAAGATGTCCATCAACAGATGAATGGATAAAGAAGATGTGGTATATATATACAAAGGAATATTAGGCAGCCTTCAAAAGGAATAAGATCTTGCCATTTGCCACGACGTGGATGGAAGTGGAGGCTATTATGCTGAGCGAAATAAGTCAAACAGAGAAAGACATGTATCATATGACCTCACTGATACGAGGAATTCTTAATCTCAGGAAACAAACTGAGGGTTGATGGAGTGGGGGGTGGGGTGGGAGGGATGGGGTGACTGGGTGATGGACACTGGGGAGGGTATGTGTTCTGGTAAGTGCTGTGAATTGTGCAACACTGTTGAATCTCAGATCTGTACCTCTGAAACAAATAATGCAATATAGGTTAAGAGAGAAAAAAAGAAGAAGAAGAATGTAGCAGGAGGGGAAGAATGAAGGGGAGGAAATCGAAGGGGGAGAAGAACCATGAAAGACAATGGACTCTGCAAAGCAAACTGACGGTTCTAGAGGGGAGGGGGTTGGGAGGATGGGTTAGCCTGGTGATGGGTATTGAGGAGGGCACGTTCCGCATGGAGCACTGGGTGTTATGCACAAACAATGAATCACGGAACACTATATCTAAAACTAATGATGTAATGTATGGGGAGTAACATAACAATAAAAAAATTAAAAAAAAACTGCATGGGGTGGGGGGTCCCAATTTCATGATTAGGCCTGTGTGTTCACATAATTAAACCTTGTTTTTTCTCTCCTGTTAAAAAAAAAAAAAAATGAATCAATGTTGTAGCGTTACTGCGCTTTAGCTAACATTGGCATTCCTGAAGCCGCAGGAGTTGTATAGTGCTCGTGTATGAGAGACCGGGAAAAGGGTCCCATACGTGAAATGGAGTGAGAAACAGGCCGGTGCAGAAGGCAGCTCTCAACTCACCTCTTGTTTATGAGGCTAGTACCCTTGCCCCGGGTGTGCCTGCAGGCCATAAGCCAACCACCTAACTCAAAGGAACAACTCTGTAGGGAATTCCTGCTTCGGCTAAAATAGCCATGCCTCAGGGTGGACGCATTGTGTGCTGTGCATGCGTGAGTGCACAGCAAGTGAGTCCAAAACCATTTTCCTTGTGAGACCCAGGCCACGGAAGAAGCCAGAACACGACTCCCGACTTGCTCCATGAAACTAGTACTGCGGCCCCACTTTTGAATGGAAGTCTAATAGCTAGCTTTGTAACTCGAAGAAACAACACTGTAGAGAAACCGTGCTTTAGCTACCGTCGACCTCTCTGTGGGCGAAGCAGTTTAGGGTGTACTGTGGCTGAGAGCCTGGGGACGGTTTCCATATCGTAATATCGGGGGAGAGACAGGCCGGTACAGAAGGCAGCTCTCAACCCACATCATGGTTATGGGGCTAGTACCGTTGCCCAGGGTGTGTGTGCAGGCTTAAACACAGCCACCTAACTCGAAGGAAAAACTCGGTTGAGAGCCTGTGCTTCAGGTAAAACAGCTGCTCCTGAGGGTGGCAGCATTTTGTTGTGTGTGTGCCTGAGAGCACTGCAAGGGAGTCCAAAGCTTTTTGCGAGTGAGACTCAGGCCCCAGTGAAAGGCAGAACACGACTCCCTATGTGTTTGACCAAGCTAGCACGGCAGCCCCACATTTGCATGGAAGTCTAATAGCTAGCGTTCTAACTCGAAGAAACTACACAGTAGAGAAACAGTGCTTTAGCTACCGTCGACCTCTAGACGGAGGAAGCATTACACGGAGTACCGTGGCTGAGAGCCTGGGAAACGGGTTCCATACGTGAAACCAAGGGAGAAAGAGGTCCGGGCAGAAGGCACCTCTGGACTCAGCTCTTGCTACCTGAAGCTAACACTACTGCTCCATGTGTGCTTGGAATGCTATGTGCTCGACACTGACTGGGAAGAAACAAGCCTGTAAAGAATCCCAGCTGCAGCTCATTCGCCTACCAGGCTACTAACACCAAGAATCAATGCTGTAGCGTTACTGCGCTTTAGCTAACATTGCCGTTCCTGAAGCCGCAGGAGTTGTATAGTGCTCGTGTCTGAGAGACCGCCGAAAGGGTCCCATACGTGAAATGGAGTGAGAAACAGGCCAGTGCGGAAGGCAGCTCTGAAATCACCTCTTGTTTATGAGGCTCGTACCCTTGCCCCGGGTGTGCCTGCAGGCCATAAGCCAACCACCTAACTCAAAGGAACAACTCTGTAGGGAATTCCTGCTTCGGCTAAAATAGCCATGCCTCAGGGTGGACGCATTGTGTGCTGTGCATGCGTGAGTGCACAGCAAGTGAGTCCAAAACCATTTTCCTTGTGAGACCCAGGCCCCGGAAGAAGCCAGAACACGACTCCCCACTTGCTCCATGAAACTAGTACTGTGGCCCCACTTTTGAATGGAAGTCTAATAGCTAGCTTTCTAACTCGAAGAAACAACACTGTAGAGAAACCGTGCTTTAGCTACCGTCGACCTCTCTGTGGGCGAAGCAGTTTAGGGTGTACTGTGGCTGAGAGCCTGGGGACGGTTTCCATATCGTAATATTGGGGGAGAGACAGGCCGGTACAGAAGGCAGCACTCAACCCACATCATGGTTATGGGGCTAGTACCGTTGCCCAGGGTGTGTGTGCAGGCTAAAACACAGCCACCTACCTCGAAGGAAAAACTCGGTTGAGAGCCTGTGCTTCAGGTAAAACAGCTGCTCCTGAGGGTGGCAGCCTTTTGTTGTGTGCGTGCGTGAGAGCACTGCAAGGGAGTCCAAAGCTTTTTGCGAGTGAGACTCAGTCCCCAGCGAAAGGGAAAACACGACTCCCCATGTGTTTCATCACGCTAGCACGGCAGCTCCACTTTTGCATGGAAGTCTAATAGCTAGCGTTCTAACTCGAAGAAACAACACTGTAGAGAAACCGTGCTTTGGCTACCGTCGACCTCTCTGTGGGTGAAGCAGTTTATGGTGTACTGTCGCTGAGAGCCTGGGGACGGTTTCAATATCGTAATATCGGGGAGACAGGCCGGTACAGAAGGCAGCTCTCAACTCACATCATGGTTATGGGGCTAGTACCGTTGCCCTGGGTGTGTGTGCAGGCTTAAATACAGCCACCTAACTCGAAGGAAAAACACGGTAGAGGATCCCTGCTTCAGCTAAAACAGCCGCTCCTGAGGGTGGAAGCATTTGGTTGTGTGCGTGCGTGAGAGGACTGCAAGGGAGTCCAAAGTTTCTGCGAGTGAGACTCAGGCCCCAGCAAAAGGTAGAACACGACTCCCCGTGTGTTCATTTAGCTAGCACTGCGGCCCTACTTTTGCATGGAAGTCTAAGAGCTAGCGTTCTCCCTGGAAGAAACAACACGGTAGAGAAACCGTGCTTTAGCTACCATCCACCTCTCTGAGGGAGGAAGCACTTTCCAGGCTACCGTGGGGGAGAGCCTGAGGAACGGGTTCCTTACGTGAAACCGAGGGAGAAGGAGTCCGGGCCAGAAGGCTCCTCTCGACTCAGCTCTTGTTACCTGAACCTAACACTTTGGCTCCATGTGTGCATAGGAATGCTAAGGGTTCCACACTGATTTGGCAGAAAGAAGCCGGTCAAGAACCCCAGCTTCAGCTCATTCGCCTCTCCACAGGGTGGCAGCATTTTCAAGTCTGCTTGAGTGCAAACCTGAGGAAGGAGTCCCAGCAGAATTCGGAGGGAGAAATAAGCATGGGCAGAAGGCACCTATCGACTCAACTCTTGTTTCGGGAAACTAGATCGGCTCTCCCGTGTGTGCGTGGAGTCCTCAGTGCCATCCACGCAACGCAAAGGAACAAAACCGGAGAGAACCCGTGCCTCAGCAAAGATCGCCCTTCCTGAGCGTGCACTTCATCTATTGTGTGTTTTTGTGAAAGCATGAGAAATGGAACCTAAACGTAACTCGGAGTGAGAAGCAGGCCTGGAAGGAAGGCTGCTGTCGACTCACCTCTTGTTTGAGGAGATTAGCACTGCTGTAGCCTGTGTGCCTGGATGCCTAGTTACCAGGCTTCTAACACCAAGAATCAATCCTATAGAGTGACTGCGCTTGAGTTAACATTGCCGTTCCTGAAGCAGGAGGAATTTGACACTGCTCGTGTACGAGAGACCGGGCAAAGGGTCCCAGACGTGAAATGGAGTGAGAAACAGGCCGGTGCGGAAGGCAGCTCTCAAGTCACCTCTGGTTTATGAGGCTAGTACCCTTGCCCCGGGGGTGCCTGCAGGCCTAAAGCCAACCACCTAACTCAAAGGAACAACTCTGTAGGGAATTCCTGCTTCGGCTAAAAGAGCCATGCCTCAGGGTGGACGCATTTTGCTGTGTGCATGCGTGAGCGCACTGCAAGTGAGTCCAAAACCATTTTCCTTGTGAGACCCAGGCCCCGGAAGAAGCCAGAACACGAATCCCCACTTGCCCCATGAAGCTAGTACTGCGGCCCCACTTTTGCATGGAAGTCTAATAGCTAGCTTTCTAACTCGGAGAAAAAACACTGTAGAGAAACCGTGCTTTAGCTACCGTCGACCTCTCTGTGGGCGAAGCAGTTTAGGGTGTACTGTGGCTGAGAGCCTGGGGACGGTTTCAATATCGTACTATCGGGGGAGAGACAGGCCGGTACAGAAGGCAGCTCTCCACCCACATCATGGTTATGGGGCTAGTACCGTTGCCCAGGGTGTGTGTGCAGGCTTAAATGAAGCCACCTAACTCGAAGGAAAAACTCGGTTGAGAGCCTGTGCTTCAGGTAAAACAGCTGCTCCTGAGGGTGGCAGCATTTTGTTGTGTGCGTGCGTGAGAGCACTGCAAGGGAGTCCAAAGCTTTTTGCGAGGGAGACTGAGGCCCCAGTGAAAGGCAGAACACGACTCCCCATGTGTTTGACCAAGCTAGCACCGCAGCCCCACATTTGCATGGAAGTCTAATAGCTAACGTTCTAACTCGAAGAAACTACACAGTAGAGAAACCGTGCTTTAGCTACCATCGACCTCTCTGTGGGTGAAGCAGTTTAGGGTGTACTGTGGCTGAGAGCCTGGGGACGGTTTCAATATCGTAATATCGGGGGAGAGACAGGCAGGTACAGAAGGCAGCTCTCAACCCACATCATCTTTATGGGGCTAGTACCGTTGCCCAGGGTGTGTGTGCAGGCCTAAATGAAGCCACCTAACTCGAAGGAAAAACTTGGTTGAGAGCCTGTGCTTCAGGTAAAACAGCTGCTCCTGAGGGTGGCAACATTTTGTTGTGTGCGTGCGTGAGAGCACTGCAAGGGAGTCCATAGCTTTTTGCGAGTGAGACTCAGGCCCCAGCGAAAGGCAGAACACGACTCCCCATGTGTTTCATCACGCTAGCACGGCAGCCCCACTTTTGCATGGAAGTCTAACAGCTAGTGTTCTAACTCGAAGAAACAACACTGTAGAGAAACCGTGCTTTAGCTACCATCGACCTCTAGATGGAGGAAGCATTCCACGGAGTACCGTGGCTGAGAGCCTGGGGAACGGGTTCCATACGTGAAACCAAGGGAGAAATAGGTCCGGGCAGAAGGCACCTCTGGACTCAGCTCTTGCTACCTGAAGCTAACACTACTGCTCCATGTGTGCTTGGAATGCTATGTGCTCGACACTGACTGGGAAGAAACAAGCCTGTCAAGAATCCGAGCTGCAGCTCATTCGCCTACCAGGCTACTAACACCAACAATCAATGCTGTAAATGTCCACAATAGCCAAACTGTGGAAAGAGCCAAGATGTCCATCAACAGATGAATGGATAAAGAAGATGTGGTATATATATACAAAGGAATATTAGGCAGCCATCAAAAGGAATAAGATCTTGCCATTTGCCACGACGTGGATGGAAGTGGAGGGTATTATGCTGAGCGAAATAAGTCAAACAGAGAAAGACATGTATCATATGACCTCACTGATACGAGGAATTCTTAATCTCAGGAAACAAACTGAGGGTTGATGGAGTGGGGGGTGGGGTGGGAGGGATGGGGTGACTGGGTGATGGACACTGGGGAGGGTATGTGTTCTGGTAAGTGCTGTGAATTGTGCAACACTGTTGAATCTCAGATCTGTACCTCTGAAACAAATAATGCAATATAGGTTAAGAGAGAAAAAAAGAAGAAGAAGAATGTAGCAGGAGGGGAAGAATGAAGGGGAGGAAATCGAAGGGGGAGAAGAACCAGGAAAGACAATGGACTCTGCAAAGCAAACTGACGGTTCTAGAGGGGAGGGGGTTGGGAGGATGGGTTAGCCTGGTGATGGGTATTGAGGAGGGCACGTTCCGCATGGAGCACTGGGTGTTATGCACAAACAATGAATCACGGAACACTATATCTAAAACTAATGATGTAATGTATGGGGAGTAACATAACAATAAAAAAATTAAAAAGAAACTGCATGGGGTGGGGGGTCCCAATTTCATGATTAGGCCTGTGTGTTCACATAATTAAACCTTGTTTTTTCTCTCCTGTTAAAAAAAAAAAAAAAAGAATCAATGTTGTAGCGTTACTGCGCTTTAGCTAACATTGGCATTCCTGAAGCCGCAGGAGTTGTATAGTGCTCGTGTATGAGAGACCGGGAAAAGGGTCCCATACGTGAAATGGAGTGAGAAACAGGCCGGTGCAGAAGGCAGCTCTCAACTCACCTCTTGTTTATGAGGCTAGTACCCTTGCCCCGGGTGTGCCTGCAGGCCATAAGCCAACCACCTAACTCAAAGGAACAACTCTGTAGGGAATTCCTGCTTCGGCTAAAATAGCCATGCCTCAGGGTGGACGCATTGTGTGCTGTGCATGCGTGAGTGCACAGCAAGTGAGTCCAAAACCATTTTCCTTGTGAGACCCAGGCCACGGAAGAAGCCAGAACACGACTCCCGACTTGCTCCATGAAACTAGTACTGCGGCCCCACTTTTGAATGGAAGTCTAATAGCTAGCTTTGTAACTCGAAGAAACAACACTGTAGAGAAACCGTGCTTTAGCTACCGTCGACCTCTCTGTGGGCGAAGCAGTTTAGGGTGTACTGTGGCTGAGAGCCTGGGGACGGTTTCCATATCGTAATATCGGGGGAGAGACAGGCCGGTACAGAAGGCAGCTCTCAACCCACATCATGGTTATGGGGCTAGTACCGTTGCCCAGGGTGTGTGTGCAGGCTTAAACACAGCCACCTAACTCGAAGGAAAAACTCGGTTGAGAGCCTGTGCTTCAGGTAAAACAGCTGCTCCTGAGGGTGGCAGCATTTTGTTGTGTGTGTGCCTGAGAGCACTGCAAGGGAGTCCAAAGCTTTTTGCGAGTGAGACTCAGGCCCCAGTGAAAGGCAGAACACGACTCCCTATGTGTTTGACCAAGCTAGCACGGCAGCCCCACATTTGCATGGAAGTCTAATAGCTAGCGTTCTAACTCGAAGAAACTACACAGTAGAGAAACAGTGCTTTAGCTACCGTCGACCTCTAGACGGAGGAAGCATTACACGGAGTACCGTGGCTGAGAGCCTGGGAAACGGGTTCCATACGTGAAACCAAGGGAGAAAGAGGTCCGGGCAGAAGGCACCTCTGGACTCAGCTCTTGCTACCTGAAGCTAACACTACTGCTCCATGTGTGCTTGGAATGCTATGTGCTCGACACTGACTGGGAAGAAACAAGCCTGTAAAGAATCCCAGCTGCAGCTCATTCGCCTACCAGTCTACTAACACCAAGAATCAATGCTGTAGCGTTACTGCGCTTTAGCTAACATTGCCGTTCCTGAAGCCGCAGGAGTTGTATAGTGCTCGTGTCTGAGAGACCGCCGAAAGGGTCCCATACGTGAAATGGAGTGAGAAACAGGCCAGTGCGGAAGGCAGCTCTGAAATCACCTCTTGTTTATGAGGCTCGTACCCTTGCCCCGGGTGTGCCTGCAGGCCATAAGCCAACCACCTAACTCAAAGGAACAACTCTGTAGGGAATTCCTGCTTCGGCTAAAATAGCCATGCCTCAGGGTGGACGCATTGTGTGCTGTGCATGCGTGAGTGCACAGCAAGTGAGTCCAAAACCATTTTCCTTGTGAGACCCAGGCCCCGGAAGAAGCCAGAACACGACTCCCCACTTGCTCCATGAAACTAGTACTGTGGCCCCACTTTTGAATGGAAGTCTAATAGCTAGCTTTCTAACTCGAAGAAACAACACTGTAGAGAAACCGTGCTTTAGCTACCGTCGACCTCTCTGTGGGCGAAGCAGTTTAGGGTGTACTGTGGCTGAGAGCCTGGGGACGGTTTCCATATCGTAATATTGGGGGAGAGACAGGCCGGTACAGAAGGCAGCACTCAACCCACATCATGGTTATGGGGCTAGTACCGTTGCCCAGGGTGTGTGTGCAGGCTAAAACATAGCCACCTACCTCGAAGGAAAAACTCGGTTGAGAGCCTGTGCTTCAGGTAAAACAGCTGCTCCTGAGGGTGGCAGCCTTTTGTTGTGTGCGTGCGTGAGAGCACTGCAAGGGAGTCCAAAGCTTTTTGCGAGTGAGACTCAGTCCCCAGCGAAAGGCAAAACACGACTCCCCATGTGTTTCATCACGCTAGCACGGCAGCTCCACTTTTGCATGGAAGTCTAATAGCTAGCGTTCTAACTCGAAGAAACAACACTGTAGAGAAACCGTGCTTTGGCTACCGTCGACCTCTCTGTGGGTGAAGCAGTTTATGGTGTACTGTCGCTGAGAGCCTGGGGACGGTTTCAATATCGTAATATCGGGGAGACAGGCCGGTACAGAAGGCAGCTCTCAACTCACATCATGGTTATGGGGCTAGTACCGTTGCCCTGGGTGTGTGTGCAGGCTTAAATACAGCCACCTAACTCGAAGGAAAAACACGGTAGAGGATCCCTGCTTCAGCTAAAACAGCCGCTCCTGAGGGTGGAAGCATTTGGTTGTGTGCGTGCGTGAGAGGACTGCAAGGGAGTCCAAAGTTTCTGCGAGTGAGACTCAGGCCCCAGCAAAAGGTAGAACACGACTCCCCGTGTGTTCATTTAGCTAGCACTGCGGCCCTACTTTTGCATGGAAGTCTAAGAGCTAGCGTTCTCCCTGGAAGAAACAACACGGTAGAGAAACCGTGCTTTAGCTACCATCCACCTCTCTGAGGGAGGAAGCACTTTCCAGGCTACCGTGGGGGAGAGCCTGAGGAACGGGTTCCTTACGTGAAACCGAGGGAGAAGGAGTCCGGGCCAGAAGGCTCCTCTCGACTCAGCTCTTGTTACCTGAACCTAACACTTTGGCTCCATGTGTGCATAGGAATGCTAAGGGTTCCACACTGATTTGGCAGAAAGAAGCCGGTCAAGAACCCCAGCTTCAGCTCATTCGCCTCTCCACAGGGTGGCAGCATTTTCAAGTCTGCTTGAGTGCAAACCTGAGGAAGGAGTCCCAGCAGAATTCGGAGGGAGAAATAAGCATGGGCAGAAGGCACCTATCGACTCAACTCTTGTTTCGGGAAACTAGATCGGCTCTCCCGTGTGTGCGTGGAGTCCTCAGTGCCATCCACGCAACGCAAAGGAACAAAACCGGAGAGAACCCGTGCCTCAGCAAAGATCGCCCTTCCTGAGCGTGCACTTCATCTATTGTGTGTTTTTGTGAAAGCATGAGAAATGGAACCTAAACGTAACTCGGAGTGAGAAGCAGGCCTGGAAGGAAGGCTGCTGTCGACTCACCTCTTGTTTGAGGAGATTAGCACTGCTGTAGCCTGTGTGCCTGGATGCCTAGTTACCAGGCTTCTAACACCAAGAATCAATCCTATAGAGTGACTGCGCTTGAGTTAACATTGCCGTTCCTGAAGCAGGAGGAATTTGACACTGCTCGTGTACGAGAGACCGGGCAAAGGGTCCCAGACGTGAAATGGAGTGAGAAACAGGCCGGTGCGAAAGGCAGCTCTCAAGTCACCTCTGGTTTATGAGGCTAGTACCCTTGCCCCGGGGGTGCCTGCAGGCCTAAAGCCAACCACCTAACTCAAAGGAACAACTCTGTAGGGAATTCCTGCTTCGGCTAAAAGAGCCATGCCTCAGGGTGGACGCATTTTGCTGTGTGCATGCGTGAGCGCACTGCAAGTGAGTCCAAAACCATTTTCCTTGTGAGACCCAGGCCCCGGAAGAAGCCAGAACACGAATCCCCACTTGCCCCATGAAGCTAGTACTGCGGCCCCACTTTTGCATGGAAGTCTAATAGCTAGCTTTCTAACTCGGAGAAAAAACACTGTAGAGAAACCGTGCTTTAGCTACCGTCGACCTCTCTGTGGGCGAAGCAGTTTAGGGTGTACTGTGGCTGAGAGCCTGGGGACGGTTTCAATATCGTAATATCGGGGGAGAGACAGGCAGGTACAGAAGGCAGCTCTCAACCCACATCATCTTTATGGGGCTAGTACCGTTGCCCAGGGTGTGTGTGCAGGCCTAAATGAAGCCACCTAACTCGAAGGAAAAACTTGGTTGAGAGCCTGTGCTTCAGGTAAAACAGCTGCTCCTGAGGGTGGCAACATTTTGTTGTGTGCGTGCGTGAGAGCACTGCAAGGGAGTCCATAGCTTTTTGCGAGTGAGACTCAGGCCCCAGCGAAAGGCAGAACACGACTCCCCATGTGTTTCATCACGCTAGCACGGCAGCCCCACTTTTGCATGGAAGTCTAACAGCTAGTGTTCTAACTCGAAGAAACAACACTGTAGAGAAACCGTGCTTTAGCTACCATCGACCTCTAGATGGAGGAAGCATTCCACGGAGTACCGTGGCTGAGAGCCTGGGGAACGGGTTCCATACGTGAAACCAAGGGAGAAATAGGTCCGGGCAGAAGGCACCTCTGGACTCAGCTCTTGCTACCTGAAGCTAACACTACTGCTCCATGTGTGCTTGGAATGCTATGTGCTCGACACTGACTGGGAAGAAACAAGCCTGTCAAGAATCCGAGCTGCAGCTCATTCGCCTACCAGGCTACTAACACCAACAATCAATGCTGTAAATGTCCACAATAGCCAAACTGTGGAAAGAGCCAAGATGTCCATCAACAGATGAATGGATAAAGAAGATGTGGTATATATATACAAAGGAATATTAGGCAGCCATCAAAAGGAATAAGATCTTGCCATTTGCCACGACGTGGATGGAAGTGGAGGGTATTATGCTGAGCGAAATAAGTCAAACAGAGAAAGACATGTATCATATGACCTCACTGATACGAGGAATTCTTAATCTCAGGAAACAAACTGAGGGTTGATGGAGTGGGGGGTGGGGTGGGAGGGATGGGGTGACTGGGTGATGGACACTGGGGAGGGTATGTGTTCTGGTAAGTGCTGTGAATTGTGCAACACTGTTGAATCTCAGATCTGTACCTCTGAAACAAATAATGCAATATAGGTTAAGAGAGAAAAAAAGAAGAAGAAGAATGTAGCAGGAGGGGAAGAATGAAGGGGAGGAAATCGAAGGGGGAGAAGAACCAGGAAAGACAATGGACTCTGCAAAGCAAACTGACGGTTCTAGAGGGGAGGGGGTTGGGAGGATGGGTTAGCCTGGTGATGGGTATTGAGGAGGGCACGTTCCGCATGGAGCACTGGGTGTTATGCACAAACAATGAATCACGGAACACTATATCTAAAACTAATGATGTAATGTATGGGGAGTAACATAACAATAAAAAAATTAAAAAGAAACTGCATGGGGTGGGGGGTCCCAATTTCATGATTAGGCCTGTGTGTTCACATAATTAAACCTTGTTTTTTCTCTCCTGTTAAAAAAAAAAAAAAATGAATCAATGTTGTAGCGTTACTGCGCTTTAGCTAACATTGGCATTCCTGAAGCCGCAGGAGTTGTATAGTGCTCGTGTATGAGAGACCGGGAAAAGGGTCCCATACGTGAAATGGAGTGAGAAACAGGCCGGTGCAGAAGGCAGCTCTCAACTCACCTCTTGTTTATGAGGCTAGTACCCTTGCCCCGGGTGTGCCTGCAGGCCATAAGCCAACCACCTAACTCAAAGGAACAACTCTGTAGGGAATTCCTGCTTCGGCTAAAATAGCCATGCCTCAGGGTGGACGCATTGTGTGCTGTGCATGCGTGAGTGCACAGCAAGTGAGTCCAAAACCATTTTCCTTGTGAGACCCAGGCCACGGAAGAAGCCAGAACACGACTCCCGACTTGCTCCATGAAACTAGTACTGCGGCCCCACTTTTGAATGGAAGTCTAATAGCTAGCTTTGTAACTCGAAGAAACAACACTGTAGAGAAACCGTGCTTTAGCTACCGTCGACCTCTCTGTGGGCGAAGCAGTTTAGGGTGTACTGTGGCTGAGAGCCTGGGGACGGTTTCCATATCGTAATATCCGGGGAGAGACAGGCCGGTACAGAAGGCAGCTCTCAACCCACATCATGGTTATGGGGCTAGTACCGTTGCCCAGGGTGTGTGTGCAGGCTTAAACACAGCCACCTAACTCGAAGGAAAAACTCGGTTGAGAGCCTGTGCTTCAGGTAAAACAGCTGCTCCTGAGGGTGGCAGCATTTTGTTGTGTGTGTGCCTGAGAGCACTGCAAGGGAGTCCAAAGCTTTTTGCGAGTGAGACTCAGGCCCCAGTGAAAGGAAGAACACGACTCCCTATGTGTTTGACCAAGCTAGCACGGCAGCCCCACATTTGCATGGAAGTCTAATAGCTAGCGTTCTAACTCGAAGAAACTACACAGTAGAGAAACAGTGCTTTAGCTACCGTCGACCTCTAGACGGAGGAAGCATTACACGGAGTACCGTGGCTGAGAGCCTGGGAAACGGGTTCCATACGTGAAACCAAGGGAGAAAGAGGTCCGGGCAGAAGGCACCTCTGGACTCAGCTCTTGCTACCTGAAGCTAACACTACTGCTCCATGTGTGCTTGGAATGCTATGTGCTCGACACTGACTGGGAAGAAACAAGCCTGTAAAGAATCCCAGCTGCAGCTCATTCGCCTACCAGGCTACTAACACCAAGAATCAATGCTGTAGCGTTACTGCGCTTTAGCTAACATTGCCGTTCCTGAAGCCGCAGGAGTTGTATAGTGCTCGTGTCTGAGAGACCGCCGAAAGGGTCCCATACGTGAAATGGAGTGAGAAACAGGCCAGTGCGGAAGGCAGCTCTGAAATCACCTCTTGTTTATGAGGCTCGTACCCTTGCCCCGGGTGTGCCTGCAGGCCATAAGCCAACCACCTAACTCAAAGGAACAACTCTGTAGGGAATTCCTGCTTCGGCTAAAATAGCCATGCCTCAGGGTGGACGCATTGTGTGCTGTGCATGCGTGAGTGCACAGCAAGTGAGTCCAAAACCATTTTCCTTGTGAGACCCAGGCCCCGGAAGAAGCCAGAACACGACTCCCCACTTGCTCCATGAAACTAGTACTGTGGCCCCACTTTTGAATGGAAGTCTAATAGCTAGCTTTCTAACTCGAAGAAACAACACTGTAGAGAAACCGTGCTTTAGCTACCGTCGACCTCTCTGTGGGCGAAGCAGTTTAGGGTGTACTGTGGCTGAGAGCCTGGGGACGGTTTCCATATCGTAATATTGGGGGAGACACAGGCCGGTACAGAAGGCAGCACTCAACCCACATCATGGTTATGGGGCTAGTACCGTTGCCCAGGGTGTGTGTGCAGGCTAAAACACAGCCATCTACCTCGAAGGAAAAACTCGGTTGAGAGCCTGTGCTTCAGGTAAAACAGCTGCTCCTGAGGGTGGCAGCCTTTTGTTGTGTGCGTGCGTGAGAGCACTGCAAGGGAGTCCAAAGCTTTTTGCGAGTGAGACTCAGTCCCCAGCGAAAGGCAAAACACGACTCCCCATGTGTTTCATCACGCTAGCACGGCAGCTCCACTTTTGCATGGAAGTCTAATAGCTAGCGTTCTAACTCGAAGAAACAACACTGTAGAGAAACCGTGCTTTGGCTACCGTCGACCTCTCTGTGGGTGAAGCAGTTTATGGTGTACTGTCGCTGAGAGCCTGGGGACGGTTTCAATATCGTAATATCGGGGAGACAGGCCGGTACAGAAGGCAGCTCTCAACTCACATCATGGTTATGGGGCTAGTACCGTTGCCCTGGGTGTGTGTGCAGGCTTAAATACAGCCACCTAACTCGAAGGAAAAACACGGTAGAGGATCCCTGCTTCAGCTAAAACAGCCGCTCCTGAGGGTGGAAGCATTTGGTTGTGTGCGTGCGTGAGAGGACTGCAAGGGAGTCCAAAGTTTCTGCGAGTGAGACTCAGGCCCCAGCAAAAGGTAGAACACGACTCCCCGTGTGTTCATTTAGCTAGCACTGCGGCCCTACTTTTGCATGGAAGTCTAAGAGCTAGCGTTCTCCCTGGAAGAAACAACACGGTAGAGAAACCGTGCTTTAGCTACCATCCACCTCTCTGAGGGAGGAAGCACTTTCCAGGCTACCGTGGGGGAGAGCCTGAGGAACGGGTTCCTTACGTGAAACCGAGGGAGAAGGAGTCCGGGCCAGAAGGCTCCTCTCGACTCAGCTCTTGTTACCTGAACCTAACACTTTGGCTCCATGTGTGCATAGGAATGCTAAGGGTTCCACACTGATTTGGCAGAAAGAAGCCGGTCAAGAACCCCAGCTTCAGCTCATTCGCCTCTCCACAGGGTGGCAGCATTTTCAAGTCTGCTTGAGTGCAAACCTGAGGAAGGAGTCCCAGCAGAATTCGGAGGGAGAAATAAGCATGGGCAGAAGGCACCTATCGACTCAACTCTTGTTTCGGGAAACTAGATCGGCTCTCCCGTGTGTGCGTGGAGTCCTCAGTGCCATCCACGCAACGCAAAGGAACAAAACCGGAGAGAACCCGTGCCTCAGCAAAGATCGCCCTTCCTGAGCGTGCACTTCATCTATTGTGTGTTTTTGTGAAAGCATGAGAAATGGAACCTAAACGTAACTCGGAGTGAGAAGCAGGCCTGGAAGGAAGGCTGCTGTCGACTCACCTCTTGTTTGAGGAGATTAGCACTGCTGTAGCCTGTGTGCCTGGATGCCTAGTTACCAGGCTTCTAACACCAAGAATCAATCCTATAGAGTGACTGCGCTTGAGTTAACATTGCCGTTCCTGAAGCAGGAGGAATTTGACACTGCTCGTGTACGAGAGACCGGGCAAAGGGTCCCAGACGTGAAATGGAGTGAGAAACAGGCCGGTGCGGAAGGCAGCTCTCAAGTCACCTCTGGTTTATGAGGCTAGTACCCTTGCCCCGGGGGTGCCTGCAGGCCTAAAGCCAACCACCTAACTCAAAGGAACAACTCTGTAGGGAATTCCTGCTTCGGCTAAAAGAGCCATGCCTCAGGGTGGACGCATTTTGCTGTGTGCATGCGTGAGCGCACTGCAAGTGAGTCCAAAACCATTTTCCTTGTGAGACCCAGGCCCCGGAAGAAGCCAGAACACGAATCCCCACTTGCCCCATGAAGCTAGTACTGCGGCCCCACTTTTGCATGGAAGTCTAATAGCTAGCTTTCTAACTCGGAGAAAAAACACTGTAGAGAAACCGTGCTTTAGCTACCGTCGACCTCTCTGTGGGCGAAGCAGTTTAGGGTGTACTGTGGCTGAGAGCCTGGGGACGGTTTCAATATCGTACTATCGGGGGAGAGACAGGCCGGTACAGAAGGCAGCTCTCCACCCACATCATGGTTATGGGGCTAGTACCGTTGCCCAGGGTGTGTGTGCAGGCTTAAATGAAGCCACCTAACTCGAAGGAAAAACTCGGTTGAGAGCCTGTGCTTCAGGTAAAACAGCTGCTCCTGAGGGTGGCAGCATTTTGTTGTGTGCGTGCGTGAGAGCACTGCAAGGGAGTCCAAAGCTTTTTGCGAGGGAGACTCAGGCCCCAGTGAAAGGCAGAACACGACTCCCCATGTGTTTGACCAAGCTAGCACCGCAGCCCCACATTTGCATGGAAGTCTAATAGCTAACGTTCTAACTCGAAGAAACTACACAGTAGAGAAACCGTGCTTTAGCTACCATCGACCTCTCTGTGGGTGAAGCAGTTTAGGGTGTACTGTGGCTGAGAGCCTGGGGACGGTTTCAATATCGTAATATCGGGGGAGAGACAGGCAGGTACAGAAGGCAGCTCTCAACCCACATCATCTTTATGGGGCTAGTACCGTTGCCCAGGGTGTGTGTGCAGGCCTAAATGAAGCCACCTAACTCGAAGGAAAAACTTGGTTGAGAGCCTGTGCTTCAGGTAAAACAGCTGCTCCTGAGGGTGGCAACATTTTGTTGTGTGCGTGCGTGAGAGCACTGCAAGGGAGTCCATAGCTTTTTGCGAGTGAGACTCAGGCCCCAGCGAAAGGCAGAACACGACTCCCCATGTGTTTCATCACGCTAGCACGGCAGCCCCACTTTTGCATGGAAGTCTAACAGCTAGTGTTCTAACTCGAAGAAACAACACTGTAGAGAAACCGTGCTTTAGCTACCATCGACCTCTAGATGGAGGAAGCATTCCACGGAGTACCGTGGCTGAGAGCCTGGGGAACGGGTTCCATACGTGAAACCAAGGGAGAAATAGGTCCGGGCAGAAGGCACCTCTGGACTCAGCTCTTGCTACCTGAAGCTAACACTACTGCTCCATGTGTGCTTGGAATGCTATGTGCTCGACACTGACTGGGAAGAAACAAGCCTGTAAAGAATCCCAGCTTGGAACTGGAGGGTATTATGCTGAGCGAAATAAGTCAAACAGAGAAACACATGTATCATATGACCTCACTGATATGAGGAATTCTTAATCTCAGGAAACAAACTGAGGGTTGCTGGAGTGGGGGGTGGGGTGGGAGGGATGGCGTGACTGGGTGATGGACACTGGGGAGGGTATGTGTTCTGGTAAGCGCTGTGAATTGTGCAGGACTGTTGAATCTCAGATCTGTACCTCTGAAACAAATAATGCAATATATGTTAAGAAAGAAAAAAAGAAGAAGAATGTAGCAGGAGGGGAAGAATGAAGGGGGGGAAATCGGAGGGGGAGAAGAACCATGAGAGACGATGGACTCTGAAAAACAAACTGAGGGTTCTAGAGGGGAGGGGGTTGGGAGGATGGGTCAGCCTGGTGATGGGTATTGAGGAGGGCACGTTCTGCATGGAGCACTGGGTGTTATGCACAAACAATGAATCATGGAACACTATATCTAAAACTAATGATGTAATGTACGGGGATTAACATAACAATAAAAAAATTAAAAAAAAAAAAAAAAAAAAAAAAAAAAAGAATCACAGCTGCAGCTCATTCGCCTACCAGGCTACTAACACCAACAATCAATGCTGTAAATGTCCACAATAGCCAAACTGTGGAAAGAGCCAAGATGTCCATCAACAGATGAATGGATAAAGAACATGTGGTATATATATACAAAGGAATATTAGGCAGCCATCAAAAGGAATAAGATCTTGCCATTTGCCACGACGTGGATGGAAGTGGAGGCTATTATGCTGAGCGAAATAAGTCAAACAGAGAAAGACATGTATCATATGACCTCACTGATACGAGGAATTCTTAATCTCAGGAAACAAACTGAGGGTTGATGGAGTGGGGGGTGGGGTGGGAGGGATGGGGTGACTGGGTGATGGACACTGGGGAGGGTATGTGTTCTGGTAAGTGCTGTGAATTGTGCAACACTGTTGAATCTCAGATCTGTACCTCTGAAACAAATAATGCAATATAGGTTAAGAGAGAAAAAAAGAAGAAGAAGAATGTAGCAGGAGGGGAAGAATGAAGGGGAGGAAATCGAAGGGGGAGAAGAACCATGAAAGACAATGGACTCTGCAAAGCAAACTGACGGTTCTAGAGGGGAGGGGGTTGGGAGGATGGGTTAGCCTGGTGATGGGTATTGAGGAGGGCACGTTCCGCATGGAGCACTGGGTGTTATGCACAAACAATGAATCACGGAACACTATATCTAAAACTAATGATGTAATGTATGGGGAGTAACATAACAATAAAAAAATTAAAAAAAAACTGCATGGGGTGGGGGGTCCCAATTTCATGATTAGGCCTGTGTGTTCACATAATTAAACCTTGTTTTTTCTCTCCTGTTAAAAAAAAAAAAAAAAGAATCAATGTTGTAGCGTTACTGCGCTTTAGCTAACATTGGCATTCCTGAAGCCGCAGGAGTTGTATAGTGCTCGTGTATGAGAGACCGGGAAAAGGGTCCCATACGTGAAATGGAGTGAGAAACAGGCCGGTGCAGAAGGCAGCTCTCAACTCACCTCTTGTTTATGAGGCTAGTACCCTTGCCCCGGGTGTGCCTGCAGGCCATAAGCCAACCACCTAACTCAAAGGAACAACTCTGTAGGGAATTCCTGCTTCGGCTAAAATAGCCATGCCTCAGGGTGGACGCATTGTGTGCTGTGCATGCGTGAGTGCACAGCAAGTGAGTCCAAAACCATTTTCCTTGTGAGACCCAGGCCACGGAAGAAGCCAGAACACGACTCCCGACTTGCTCCATGAAACTAGTACTGCGGCCCCACTTTTGAATGGAAGTCTAATAGCTAGCTTTGTAACTCGAAGAAACAACACTGTAGAGAAACCGTGCTTTAGCTACCGTCGACCTCTCTGTGGGCGAAGCAGTTTAGGGTGTACTGTGGCTGAGAGCCTGGGGACGGTTTCCATATCGTAATATCCGGGGAGAGACAGGCCGGTACAGAAGGCAGCTCTCAACCCACATCATGGTTATGGGGCTAGTACCGTTGCCCAGGGTGTGTGTGCAGGCTTAAACACAGCCACCTAACTCGAAGGAAAAACTCGGTTGAGAGCCTGTGCTTCAGGTAAAACAGCTGCTCCTGAGGGTGGCAGCATTTTGTTGTGTGTGTGCCTGAGAGCACTGCAAGGGAGTCCAAAGCTTTTTGCGAGTGAGACTCAGGCCCCAGTGAAAGGCAGAACACGACTCCCTATGTGTTTGACCAAGCTAGCACGGCAGCCCCACATTTGCATGGAAGTCTAATAGCTAGCGTTCTAACTCGAAGAAACTACACAGTAGAGAAACAGTGCTTTAGCTACCGTCGACCTCTAGACGGAGGAAGCATTACACGGAGTACCGTGGCTGAGAGCCTGGGAAACGGGTTCCATACGTGAAACCAAGGGAGAAAGAGGTCCGGGCAGAAGGCACCTCTGGACTCAGCTCTTGCTACCTGAAGCTAACACTACTGCTCCATGTGTGCTTGGAATGCTATGTGCTCGACACTGACTGGGAAGAAACAAGCCTGTAAAGAATCCCAGCTGCAGCTCATTCGCCTACCAGTCTACTAACACCAAGAATCAATGCTGTAGCGTTACTGCGCTTTAGCTAACATTGCCGTTCCTGAAGCCGCAGGAGTTGTATAGTGCTCGTGTCTGAGAGACCGGCGAAAGGGTCCCATACGTGAAATGGAGTGAGAAACAGGCCAGTGCGGAAGGCAGCTCTGAAATCACCTCTTGTTTATGAGGCTCGTACCCTTGCCCCGGGTGTGCCTGCAGGCCATAAGCCAACCACCTAACTCAAAGGAACAACTCTGTAGGGAATTCCTGCTTCGGCTAAAATAGCCATGCCTCAGGGTGGACGCATTGTGTGCTGTGCATGCGTGAGTGCACAGCAAGTGAGTCCAAAACCATTTTCCTTGTGATACCCAGGCCCCGGAAGAAGCCAGAACACGACTCCCCACTTGCTCCATGAAACTAGTACTGTGGCCCCACTTTTGAATGGAAGTCTAATAGCTAGCTTTCTAACTCGAAGAAACAACACTGTAGAGAAACCGTGCTTTAGCTACCGTCGACCTCTCTGTGGGCGAAGCAGTTTAGGGTGTACTGTGGCTGAGAGCCTGGGGACGGTTTCCATATCGTAATATTGGGGGAGAGACAGGCCGGTACAGAAGGCAGCACTCAACCCACATCATGGTTATGGGGCTAGTACCGTTGCCCAGGGTGTGTGTGCAGGCTAAAACACAGCCACCTACCTCGAAGGAAAAACTCGGTTGAGAGCCTGTGCTTCAGGTAAAACAGCTGCTCCTGAGGGTGGCAGCATTTTGTTGTGTGCGTGCGTGAGAGCACTGCAAGGGAGTCCAAAGCTTTTTGCGAGTGAGACTCAGTCCCCAGCGAAAGGGAAAACACGACTCCCCATGTGTTTCATCACGCTAGCACGGCAGCTCCACTTTTGCATGGAAGTCTAATAGCTAGCGTTCTAACTCGAAGAAACAACACTGTAGAGAAACCGTGCTTTGGCTACCGTCGACCTCTCTGTGGGTGAAGCAGTTTATGGTGTACTGTCGCTGAGAGCCTGGGGACGGTTTCAATATCGTAATATCGGGGAGACAGGCCGGTACAGAAGGCAGCTCTCAACTCACATCATGGTTATGGGGCTAGTACCGTTGCCCCGGGTGTGTGTGCAGGCTTAAATACAGCCACCTAACTCGAAGGAAAAACACGGTAGAGGATCCCTGCTTCAGCTAAAACAGCCGCTCCTGAGGGTGGAAGCATTTGGTTGTGTGCGTGCGTGAGAGGACTGCAAGGGAGTCCAAAGTTTCTGCGAGTGAGACTCAGGCCCCAGCAAAAGGTAGAACACGACTCCCCGTGTGTTCATTTAGCTAGCACTGCGGCCCTACTTTTGCATGGAAGTCTAAGAGCTAGCGTTCTCCCTGGAAGAAACAACACGGTAGAGAAACCGTGCTTTAGCTACCATCCACCTCTCTGAGGGAGGAAGCACTTTCCAGGCTACCGTGGGGGAGAGCCTGAGGAACGGGTTCCTTACGTGAAACCGAGGGAGAAGGAGTCCGGGCCAGAAGGCTCCTCTCGACTCAGCTCTTGTTACCTGAACCTAACACTTTGGCTCCATGTGTGCATAGGAATGCTAAGGGTTCCACACTGATTTGGCAGAAAGAAGCCGGTCAAGAACCCCAGCTTCAGCTCATTCGCCTCTCCACAGGGTGGCAGCATTTTCAAGTCTGCTTGAGTGCAAACCTGAGGAAGGAGTCCCAGCAGAATTCGGAGGGAGAAATAAGCATGGGCAGAAGGCACCTATCGACTCAACTCTTGTTTCGGGAAACTAGATCGGCTCTCCCGTGTGTGCGTGGAGTCCTCAGTGCCATCCACGCAACGCAAAGGAACAAAACCGGAGAGAACCCGTGCCTCAGCAAAGATCGCCCTTCCTGAGCGTGCACTTCATCTATTGTGTGTTTTTGTGAAAGCATGAGAAATGGAACCTAAACGTAACTCGGAGTGAGAAGCAGGCCTGGAAGGAAGGCTGCTGTCGACTCACCTCTTGTTTGAGGAGATTAGCACTGCTGTAGCCTGTGTGCCTGGATGCCTAGTTACCAGGCTTCTAACACCAAGAATCAATCCTATAGAGTGACTGCGCTTGAGTTAACATTGCCGTTCCTGAAGCAGGAGGAATTTGACACTGCTCGTGTACGAGAGACCGGGCAAAGGGTCCCAGACGTGAAATGGAGTGAGAAACAGGCCGGTGCGGAAGGCAGCTCTCAAGTCACCTCTGGTTTATGAGGCTAGTACCCTTGCCCCGGGGGTGCCTGCAGGCCTAAAGCCAACCACCTAACTCAAAGGAACAACTCTGTAGGGAATTCCTGCTTCGGCTAAAAGAGCCATGCCTCAGGGTGGACGCATTTTGCTGTGTGCATGCGTGAGCGCACTGCAAGTGAGTCCAAAACCATTTTCCTTGTGAGACCCAGGCCCCGGAAGAAGCCAGAACACGAATCCCCACTTGCCCCATGAAGCTAGTACTGCGGCCCCACTTTTGCATGGAAGTCTAATAGCTAGCTTTCTAACTCGGAGAAAAAACACTGTAGAGAAACCGTGCTTTAGCTACCGTCGACCTCTCTGTGGGCGAAGCAGTTTAGGGTGTACTGTGGCTGAGAGCCTGGGGACGGTTTCAATATCGTACTATCGGGGGAGAGACAGGCCGGTACAGAAGGCAGCTCTCCACCCACATCATGGTTATGGGGCTAGTACCGTTGCCCAGGGTGTGTGTGCAGGCTTAAATGAAGCCACCTAACTCGAAGGAAAAACTCGGTTGAGAGCCTGTGCTTCAGGTAAAACAGCTGCTCCTGAGGGTGGCAGCATTTTGTTGTGTGCGTGCGTGAGAGCACTGCAAGGGAGTCCAAAGCTTTTTGCGAGGGAGACTCAGGCCCCAGTGAAAGGCAGAACACGACTCCCCATGTGTTTGACCAAGCTAGCACCGCAGCCCCACATTTGCATGGAAGTCTAATAGCTAACGTTCTAACTCGAAGAAACTACACAGTAGAGAAACCGTGCTTTAGCTACCATCGACCTCTCTGTGGGTGAAGCAGTTTAGGGTGTACTGTGGCTGAGAGCCTGGGGACGGTTTCAATATCGTAATATCGGGGGAGAGACAGGCAGGTACAGAAGGCAGCTCTCAACCCACATCATCTTTATGGGGCTAGTACCGTTGCCCAGGGTGTGTGTGCAGGCCTAAATGAAGCCACCTAACTCGAAGGAAAAACTTGGTTGAGAGCCTGTGCTTCAGGTAAAACAGCTGCTCCTGAGGGTGGCAACATTTTGTTGTGTGCGTGCGTGAGAGCACTGCAAGGGAGTCCATAGCTTTTTGCGAGTGAGACTCAGGCCCCAGCGAAAGGCAGAACACGACTCCCCATGTGTTTCATCACGCTAGCACGGCAGCCCCACTTTTGCATGGAAGTCTAACAGCTAGTGTTCTAACTCGAAGAAACAACACTGTAGAGAAACCGTGCTTTAGCTACCATCGACCTCTAGATGGAGGAAGCATTCCACGGAGTACCGTGGCTGAGAGCCTGGGGAACGGGTTCCATACGTGAAACCAAGGGAGAAATAGGTCCGGGCAGAAGGCACCTCTGGACTCAGGTCTTGCTACCTGAAGCTAACACTACTGCTCCATGTGTGCTTGGAATGCTATGTGCTCGACACTGACTGGGAAGAAACAAGCCTGTAAAGAATCCCAGCTTGGAACTGGAGGGTATTATGCTGAGCGAAATAAGTCAAACAGAGAAAGACATGTATCATATGACCTCACTGATATGAGGAATTCTTAATCTCAGGAAACAAACTGAGGGTTGCTGGAGTGGGGGGTGGGGTGGGAGGGATGGCGTGACTGGGTGATGGACACTGGGGAGGGTATGTGTTCTGGTAAGCGCTGTGAATTGTGCAGGACTGTTGAATCTCAGATCTGTACCTCTGAAACAAATAATGCAATATATGTTAAGAAAGAAAAAAAGAAGAAGAATGTAGCAGGAGGGGAAGAATGAAGGGGGGGAAATCGGAGGGGGAGAAGAACCATGAGAGACGATGGACTCTGAAAAACAAACTGAGGGTTCTAGAGGGGAGGGGGTTGGGAGGATGGGTCAGCCTGGTGATGGGTATTGAGGAGGGCACGTTCTGCATGGAGCACTGGGTGTTATGCACAAACAATGAATCATGGAACACTATATCTAAAACTAATGATGTAATGTACGGGGATTAACATAACAATAAAAAAATTAAAAAAAAAAAAAAAAAAAAAAAAAAAAGAATCCCAGCTGCAGCTCATTCGTCTACCAGGCTACTAACACCAACAATCAATGCTGTAAATGTCCACAATAGCCAAACTGTGGAAAGAGCCAAGATGTCCATCAACAGATGAATGGATAAAGAACATGTGGTATATATATACAAAGGAATATTAGGCAGCCATCAAAAGGAATAAGATCTTGCCATTTGCCACGACGTGGATGGAAGTGGAGGCTATTATGCTGAGCGAAATAAGTCAAACAGAGAAAGACATGTATCATATGACCTCACTGATACGAGGAATTCTTAATCTCAGGAAACAAACTGAGGGTTGATGGAGTGGGGGGTGGGGTGGGAGGGATGGGGTGACTGGGTGATGGACACTGGGGAGGGTATGTGTTCTGGTAAGTGCTGTGAATTGTGCAACACTGTTGAATCTCAGATCTGTACCTCTGAAACAAATAATGCAATATAGGTTAAGAGAGAAAAAAAGAAGAAGAAGAATGTAGCAGGAGGGGAAGAATGAAGGGGAGGAAATCGAAGGGGGAGAAGAACCATGAAAGACAATGGACTCTGCAAAGCAAACTGACGGTTCTAGAGGGGAGGGGGTTGGGAGGATGGGTTAGCCTGGTGATGGGTATTGAGGAGGGCACGTTCCGCATGGAGCACTGGGTGTTATGCACAAACAATGAATCACGGAACACTATATCTAAAACTAATGATGTAATGTATGGGGAGTAACATAACAATAAAAAAATTAAAAAAAAACTGCATGGGGTGGGGGGTCCCAATTTCATGATTAGGCCTGTGTGTTCACATAATTAAACCTTGTTTTTTCTCTCCTGTTAAAAAAAAAAAAAAAAGAATCAATGTTGTAGCGTTACTGCGCTTTAGCTAACATTGGCATTCCTGAAGCCGCAGGAGTTGTATAGTGCTCGTGTATGAGAGACCGGGAAAAGGGTCCCATACGTGAAATGGAGTGAGAAACAGGCCGGTGCAGAAGGCAGCTCTCAACTCACCTCTTGTTTATGAGGCTAGTACCCTTGCCCCGGGTGTGCCTGCAGGCCATAAGCCAACCACCTAACTCAAAGGAACAACTCTGTAGGGAATTCCTGCTTCGGCTAAAATAGCCATGCCTCAGGGTGGACGCATTGTGTGCTGTGCATGCGTGAGTGCACAGCAAGTGAGTCCAAAACCATTTTCCTTGTGAGACCCAGGCCACGGAAGAAGCCAGAACACGACTCCCGACTTGCTCCATGAAACTAGTACTGCGGCCCCACTTTTGAATGGAAGTCTAATAGCTAGCTTTGTAACTCGAAGAAACAACACTGTAGAGAAACCGTGCTTTAGCTACCGTCGACCTCTCTGTGGGCGAAGCAGTTTAGGGTGTACTGTGGCTGAGAGCCTGGGGACGGTTTCCATATCGTAATATCCGGGGAGAGACAGGCCGGTACAGAAGGCAGCTCTCAACCCACATCATGGTTATGGGGCTAGTACCGTTGCCCAGGGTGTGTGTGCAGGCTTAAACACAGCCACCTAACTCGAAGGAAAAACTCGGTTGAGAGCCTGTGCTTCAGGTAAAACAGCTGCTCCTGAGGGTGGCAGCATTTTGTTGTGTGTGTGCCTGAGAGCACTGCAAGGGAGTCCAAAGCTTTTTGCGAGTGAGACTCAGGCCCCAGTGAAAGGCAGAACACGACTCCCTATGTGTTTGACCAAGCTAGCACGGCAGCCCCACATTTGCATGGAAGTCTAATAGCTAGCGTTCTAACTCGAAGAAACTACACAGTAGAGAAACAGTGCTTTAGCTACCGTCGACCTCTAGACGGAGGAAGCATTACACGGAGTACCGTGGCTGAGAGCCTGGGAAACGGGTTCCATACATGAAACCAAGGGAGAAAGAGGTCCGGGCAGAAGGCACCTCTGGACTCAGCTCTTGCTACCTGAAGCTAACACTACTGCTCCATGTGTGCTTGGAATGCTATGTGCTCGACACTGACTGGGAAGAAACAAGCCTGTAAAGAATCCCAGCTGCAGCTCATTCGCCTACCAGTCTACTAACACCAAGAATCAATGCTGTAGCGTTACTGCGCTTTAGCTAACATTGCCGTTCCTGAAGCCGCAGGAGTTGTATAGTGCTCGTGTCTGAGAGACCGGCGAAAGGGTCCCATACGTGAAATGGAGTGAGAAACAGGCCAGTGCGGAAGGCAGCTCTGAAATCACCTCTTGTTTATGAGGCTCGTACCCTTGCCCCGGGTGTGCCTGCAGGCCATAAGCCAACCACCTAACTCAAAGGAACAACTCTGTAGGGAATTCCTGCTTCGGCTAAAATAGCCATGCCTCAGGGTGGACGCATTGTGTGCTGTGCATGCGTGAGTGCACAGCAAGTGAGTCCAAAACCATTTTCCTTGTGATACCCAGGCCCCGGAAGAAGCCAGAACACGACTCCCCACTTGCTCCATGAAACTAGTACTGTGGCCCCACTTTTGAATGGAAGTCTAATAGCTAGCTTTCTAACTCGAAGAAACAACACTGTAGAGAAACCGTGCTTTAGCTACCGTCGACCTCTCTGTGGGCGAAGCAGTTTAGGGTGTACTGTGGCTGAGAGCCTGGGGACGGTTTCCATATCGTAATATTGGGGGAGAGACAGGCCGGTACAGAAGGCAGCACTCAACCCACATCATGGTTATGGGGCTAGTACCGTTGCCCAGGGTGTGTGTGCAGGCTAAAACACAGCCACCTACCTCGAAGGAAAAACTCGGTTGAGAGCCTGTGCTTCAGGTAAAACAGCTGCTCCTGAGGGTGGCAGCATTTTGTTGTGTGCGTGCGTGAGAGCACTGCAAGGGAGTCCAAAGCTTTTTGCGAGTGAGACTCAGTCCCCAGCGAAAGGGAAAACACGACTCCCCATGTGTTTCATCACGCTAGCACGGCAGCTCCACTTTTGCATGGAAGTCTAATAGCTAGCGTTCTAACTCGAAGAAACAACACTGTAGAGAAACCGTGCTTTGGCTACCGTCGACCTCTCTGTGGGTGAAGCAGTTTATGGTGTACTGTCGCTGAGAGCCTGGGGACGGTTTCAATATCGTAATATCGGGGAGACAGGCCGGTACAGAAGGCAGCTCTCAACTCACATCATGGTTATGGGGCTAGTACCGTTGCCCTGGGTGTGTGTGCAGGCTTAAATACAGCCACCTAACTCGAAGGAAAAACACGGTAGAGGATCCCTGCTTCAGCTAAAACAGCCGCTCCTGAGGGTGGAAGCATTTGGTTGTGTGCGTGCGTGAGAGGACTGCAAGGGAGTCCAAAGTTTCTGCGAGTGAGACTCAGGCCCCAGCAAAAGGTAGAACACGACTCCCCGTGTGTTCATTTAGCTAGCACTGCGGCCCTACTTTTGCATGGAAGTCTAAGAGCTAGCGTTCTCCCTGGAAGAAACAACACGGTAGAGAAACCGTGCTTTAGCTACCATCCACCTCTCTGAGGGAGGAAGCACTTTCCAGGCTACCGTGGGGGAGAGCCTGAGGAACGGGTTCCTTACGTGAAACCGAGGGAGAAGGAGTCCGGGCCAGAAGGCTCCTCTCGACTCAGCTCTTGTTACCTGAACCTAACACTTTGGCTCCATGTGTGCATAGGAATGCTAAGGGTTCCACACTGATTTGGCAGAAAGAAGCCGGTCAAGAACCCCAGCTTCAGCTCATTCGCCTCTCCACAGGGTGGCAGCATTTTCAAGTCTGCTTGAGTGCAAACCTGAGGAAGGAGTCCCAGCAGAATTCGGAGGGAGAAATAAGCATGGGCAGAAGGCACCTATCGACTCAACTCTTGTTTCGGGAAACTAGATCGGCTCTCCCGTGTGTGCGTGGAGTCCTCAGTGCCATCCACGCAACGCAAAGGAACAAAACCGGAGAGAACCCGTGCCTCAGCAAAGATCGCCCTTCCTGAGCGTGCACTTCATCTATTGTGTGTTTTTGTGAAAGCATGAGAAATGGAACCTAAACGTAACTCGGAGTGAGAAGCAGGCCTGGAAGGAAGGCTGCTGTCGACTCACCTCTTGTTTGAGGAGATTAGCACTGCTGTAGCCTGTGTGCCTGGATGCCTAGTTACCAGGCTTCTAACACCAAGAATCAATCCTATAGAGTGACTGCGCTTGAGTTAACATTGCCGTTCCTGAAGCAGGAGGAATTTGACACTGCTCGTGTACGAGAGACCGGGCAAAGGGTCCCAGACGTGAAATGGAGTGAGAAACAGGCCGGTGCGGAAGGCAGCTCTCAAGTCACCTCTGGTTTATGAGGCTAGTACCCTTGCCCCGGGGGTGCCTGCAGGCCTAAAGCCAACCACCTAACTCAAAGGAACAACTCTGTAGGGAATTCCTGCTTCGGCTAAAAGAGCCATGCCTCAGGGTGGACGCATTTTGCTGTGTGCATGCGTGAGCGCACTGCAAGTGAGTCCAAAACCATTTTCCTTGTGAGACCCAGGCCCCGGAAGAAGCCAGAACACGAATCCCCACTTGCCCCATGAAGCTAGTACTGCGGCCCCACTTTTGCATGGAAGTCTAATAGCTAGCTTTCTAACTCGGAGAAAAAACACTGTAGAGAAACCGTGCTTTAGCTACCGTCGACCTCTCTGTGGGCGAAGCAGTTTAGGGTGTACTGTGGCTGAGAGCCTGGGGACGGTTTCAATATCGTACTATCGGGGGAGAGACAGGCCGGTACAGAAGGCAGCTCTCCACCCACATCATGGTTATGGGGCTAGTACCGTTGCCCAGGGTGTGTGTGCAGGCTTAAATGAAGCCACCTAACTCGAAGGAAAAACTCGGTTGAGAGCCTGTGCTTCAGGTAAAACAGCTGCTCCTGAGGGTGGCAGCATTTTGTTGTGTGCGTGCGTGAGAGCACTGCAAGGGAGTCCAAAGCTTTTTGCGAGGGAGACTCAGGCCCCAGTGAAAGGCAGAACACGACTCCCCATGTGTTTGACCAAGCTAGCACCGCAGCCCCACATTTGCATGGAAGTCTAATAGCTAACGTTCTAACTCGAAGAAACTACACAGTAGAGAAACCGTGCTTTAGCTACCATCGACCTCTCTGTGGGTGAAGCAGTTTAGGGTGTACTGTGGCTGAGAGCCTGGGGACGGTTTCAATATCGTAATATCGGGGGAGAGACAGGCAGGTACAGAAGGCAGCTCTCAACCCACATCATCTTTATGGGGCTAGTACCGTTGCCCAGGGTGTGTGTGCAGGCCTAAATGAAGCCACCTAACTCGAAGGAAAAACTTGGTTGAGAGCCTGTGCTTCAGGTAAAACAGCTGCTCCTGAGGGTGGCAACATTTTGTTGTGTGCGTGCGTGAGAGCACTGCAAGGGAGTCCATAGCTTTTTGCGAGTGAGACTCAGGCCCCAGCGAAAGGCAGAACACGACTCCCCATGTGTTTCATCACGCTAGCACGGCAGCCCCACTTTTGCATGGAAGTCTAACAGCTAGTGTTCTAACTCGAAGAAACAACACTGTAGAGAAACCGTGCTTTAGCTACCATCGACCTCTAGATGGAGGAAGCATTCCACGGAGTACCGTGGCTGAGAGCCTGGGGAACGGGTTCCATACGTGAAACCAAGGGAGAAATAGGTCCGGGCAGAAGGCACCTCTGGACTCAGGTCTTGCTACCTGAAGCTAACACTACTGCTCCATGTGTGCTTGGAATGCTATGTGCTCGACACTGACTGGGAAGAAACAAGCCTGTAAAGAATCCCAGCTTGGAACTGGAGGGTATTATGCTGAGCGAAATAAGTCAAACAGAGAAAGACATGTATCATATGACCTCACTGATATGAGGAATTCTTAATCTCAGGAAACAAACTGAGGGTTGCTGGAGTGGGGGGTGGGGTGGGAGGGATGGGGTGACTGGGTGATGGACACTGGGGAGGGTATGTGTTCTGGTAAGCGCTGTGAATTGTGCAGGACTGTTGAATCTCAGATCTGTACCTCTGAAACAAATAATGCAATATATGTTAAGAAAGAAAAAAAGAAGAAGAATGTAGCAGGAGGGGAAGAATGAAGGGGGGGAAATCGGAGGGGGAGAAGAACCATGAGAGACGATGGACTCTGAAAAACAAACTGAGAGTTCTAGAGGGGAGGGGGTTGGGAGGATGGGTCAGCCTGGTGATGGGTATTGAGGAGGGCACGTTCTGCATGGAGCACTGGGTGTTATGCACAAACAATGAATCATGGAACACTATATCTAAAACTAATGATGTAATGTACGGGGATTAACATAACAATAAAAAAATTAAAAAAAAAAAAAAAAAAAAAAAGAATCCCAGCTGCAGCTCATTCGCCTACCAGGCTACTAACACCAACAATCAATGCTGTAAATGTCCACAATAGCCAAACTGTGGAAAGAGCCAAGATGTCCATCAACAGATGAATGGATAAAGAAGATGTGGTATATATATACAAAGGAATATTAGGCAGCCATCAAAAGGAATAAGATCTTGCCATTTGCCACGACGTGGATGGAAGTGGAGGGTATTATGCTGAGCGAAATAAGTCAAACAGAGAAAGACATGTATCATATGACCTCACTGATACGAGGAATTCTTAATCTCAGGAAACAAACTGAGGGTTGATGGAGTGGGGGGTGGGGTGGGAGGGATGGGGTGACTGGGTGATGGACACTGGGGAGGGTATGTGTTCTGGTAAGTGCTGTGAATTGTGCAACACTGTTGAATCTCAGATCTGTACCTCTGAAACAAATAATGCAATATAGGTTAAGAGAGAAAAAAAGAAGAAGAAGAATGTAGCAGGAGGGGAAGAATGAAGGGGAGGAAATCGAAGGGGGAGAAGAACCATGAAAGACAATGGACTCTGCAAAGCAAACTGACGGTTCTAGAGGGGAGGGGGTTGGGAGGATGGGTTAGCCTGGTGATGGGTATTGAGGAGGGCACGTTCCGCATGGAGCACTGGGTGTTATGCACAAACAATGAATCACGGAACACTATATCTAAAACTAATGATGTAATGTATGGGGAGTAACATAACAATAAAAAAATTAAAAAGAAACTGCATGGGGTGGGGGGTCCCAATTTCATGATTAGGCCTGTGTGTTCACATAATTAAACCTTGTTTTTTCTCTCCTGTTAAAAAAAAAAAAAATGAATCAATGTTGTAGCGTTACTGCGCTTTAGCTAACATTGGCATTCCTGAAGCCGCAGGAGTTGTATAGTGCTCGTGTATGAGAGACCGGGAAAAGGGTCCCATACGTGAAATGGAGTGAGAAACAGGCCGGTGCAGAAGGCAGCTCTCAACTCACCTCTTGTTTATGAGGCTAGTACCCTTGCCCCGGGTGTGCCTGCAGGCCATAAGCCAACCACCTAACTCAAAGGAACAACTCTGTAGGGAATTCCTGCTTCGGCTAAAATAGCCATGCCTCAGGGTGGACGCATTGTGTGCTGTGCATGCGTGAGTGCACAGCAAGTGAGTCCAAAACCATTTTCCTTGTGAGACCCAGGCCACGGAAGAAGCCAGAACACGACTCCCGACTTGCTCCATGAAACTAGTACTGCGGCCCCACTTTTGAATGGAAGTCTAATAGCTAGCTTTGTAACTCGAAGAAACAACACTGTAGAGAAACCGTGCTTTAGCTACCGTCGACCTCTCTGTGGGCGAAGCAGTTTAGGGTGTACTGTGGCTGAGAGCCTGGGGACGGTTTCCATATCGTAATATCGGGGGAGAGACAGGCCGGTACAGAAGGCAGCTCTCAACCCACATCATGGTTATGGGGCTAGTACCGTTGCCCAGGGTGTGTGTGCAGGCTTAAACACAGCCACCTAACTCGAAGGAAAAACTCGGTTGAGAGCCTGTGCTTCAGGTAAAACAGCTGCTCCTGAGGGTGGCAGCATTTTGTTGTGTGTGTGCCTGAGAGCACTGCAAGGGAGTCCAAAGCTTTTTGCGAGTGAGACTCAGGCCCCAGTGAAAGGAAGAACACGACTCCCTATGTGTTTGACCAAGCTAGCACGGCAGCCCCACATTTGCATGGAAGTCTAATAGCTAGCGTTCTAACTCGAAGAAACTACACAGTAGAGAAACAGTGCTTTAGCTACCGTCGATCTCTAGACGGAGGAAGCATTACACGGAGTACCGTGGCTGAGAGCCTGGGAAACGGGTTCCATACGTGAAACCAAGGGAGAAAGAGGTCCGGGCAGAAGGCACCTCTGGACTCAGCTCTTGCTACCTGAAGCTAACACTACTGCTCCATGTGTGCTTGGAATGCTATGTGCTCGACACTGACTGGGAAGAAACAAGCCTGTAAAGAATCCCAGCTGCAGCTCATTCGCCTACCAGGCTACTAACACCAAGAATCAATGCTGTAGCGTTACTGCGCTTTAGCTAACATTGCCGTTCCTGAAGCCGCAGGAGTTGTATAGTGCTCGTGTCTGAGAGACCGCCGAAAGGGTCCCATACGTGAAATGGAGTGAGAAACAGGCCAGTGCGGAAGGCAGCTCTGAAATCACCTCTTGTTTATGAGGCTCGTACCCTTGCCCCGGGTGTGCCTGCAGGCCATAAGCCAACCACCTAACTCAAAGGAACAACTCTGTAGGGAATTCCTGCTTCGGCTAAAATAGCCATGCCTCAGGGTGGACGCATTGTGTGCTGTGCATGCGTGAGTGCACAGCAAGTGAGTCCAAAACCATTTTCCTTGTGAGACCCAGGCCCCGGAAGAAGCCAGAACACGACTCCCCACTTGCTCCATGAAACTAGTACTGTGGCCCCACTTTTGAATGGAAGTCTAATAGCTAGCTTTGTAACTCGAAGAAACAACACTGTAGAGAAACCGTGCTTTAGCTACCGTCGACCTCTCTGTGGGCGAAGCAGTTTAGGGTGTACTGTGGCTGAGAGCCTGGGGACGGTTTCCATATCGTAATATTGGGGGAGAGACAGGCCGGTACAGAAGGCAGCACTCAACCCACATCATGGTTATGGGGCTAGTACCGTTGCCCAGGGTGTGTGTGCAGGCTAAAACACAGCCACCTACCTCGAAGGAAAAACTCGGTTGAGAGCCTGTGCTTCAGGTAAAACAGCTGCTCCTGAGGGTGGCAGCATTTTGTTGTGTGCGTGCCTGAGAGCACTGCAAGGGAGTCCAAAGCTTTTTGCGAGTGAGACTCAGTCCCCAGCGAAAGGGAAAACACGACTCCCCATGTGTTTCATCACGCTAGCACGGCAGCTCCACTTTTGCATGGAAGTCTAATAGCTAGCGTTCTAACTCGAAGAAACAACACTGTAGAGAAACCGTGCTTTGGCTACCGTCGACCTCTCTGTGGGTGAAGCAGTTTATGGTGTACTGTCGCTGAGAGCCTGGGGACGGTTTCAATATCGTAATATCGGGGAGACAGGCCGGTACAGAAGGCAGCTCTCAACTCACATCATGGTTATGGGGCTAGTACCGTTGCCCTGGGTGTGTGTGCAGGCTTAAATACAGCCACCTAACTCGAAGGAAAAACACGGTAGAGGATCCCTGCTTCAGCTAAAACAGCCGCTCCTGAGGGTGGAAGCATTTGGTTGTGTGCGTGCGTGAGAGGACTGCAAGGGAGTCCAAAGTTTCTGCGAGTGAGACTCAGGCCCCAGCAAAAGGTAGAACACGACTCCCCGTGTGTTCATTTAGCTAGCACTGCGGCCCTACTTTTGCATGGAAGTCTAAGAGCTAGCGTTCTCCCTGGAAGAAACAACACGGTAGAGAAACCGTGCTTTAGCTACCATCCACCTCTCTGAGGGAGGAAGCACTTTCCAGGCTACCGTGGGGGAGAGCCTGAGGAACGGGTTCCTTACGTGAAACCGAGGGAGAAGGAGTCCGGGCCAGAAGGCTCCTCTCGACTCAGCTCTTGTTACCTGAACCTAACACTTTGGCTCCATGTGTGCATAGGAATGCTAAGGGTTCCACACTGATTTGGCAGAAAGAAGCCGGTCAAGAACCCCAGCTTCAGCTCATTCGCCTCTCCACAGGGTGGCAGCATTTTCAAGTCTGCTTGAGTGCAAACCTGAGGAAGGAGTCCCAGCAGAATTCGGAGGGAGAAATAAGCATGGGCAGAAGGCACCTATCGACTCAACTCTTGTTTCGGGAAACTAGATCGGCTCTCCCGTGTGTGCGTGGAGTCCTCAGTGCCATCCACGCAACGCAAAGGAACAAAACCGGAGAGAACCCGTGCCTCAGCAAAGATCGCCCTTCCTGAGCGTGCACTTCATCTATTGTGTGTTTTTGTGAAAGCATGAGAAATGGAACCTAAACGTAACTCGGAGTGAGAAGCAGGCCTGGAAGGAAGGCTGCTGTCGACTCACCTCTTGTTTGAGGAGATTAGCACTGCTGTAGCCTGTGTGCCTGGATGCCTAGTTACCAGGCTTCTAACACCAAGAATCAATCCTATAGAGTGACTGCGCTTGAGTTAACATTGCCGTTCCTGAAGCAGGAGGAATTTGACACTGCTCGTGTACGAGAGACCGGGCAAAGGGTCCCAGACGTGAAATGGAGTGAGAAACAGGCCGGTGCGGAAGGCAGCTCTCAAGTCACCTCTGGTTTATGAGGCTAGTACCCTTGCCCCGGGGGTGCCTGCAGGCCTAAAGCCAACCACCTAACTCAAAGGAACAACTCTGTAGGGAATTCCTGCTTCGGCTAAAAGAGCCATGCCTCAGGGTGGACGCATTTTGCTGTGTGCATGCGTGAGCGCACTGCAAGTGAGTCCAAAACCATTTTCCTTGTGAGACCCAGGCCCCGGAAGAAGCCAGAACACGAATCCCCACTTGCCCCATGAAGCTAGTACTGCGGCCCCACTTTTGCATGGAAGTCTAATAGCTAGCTTTCTAACTCGGAGAAAAAACACTGTAGAGAAACCGTGCTTTAGCTACCGTCGACCTCTCTGTGGGCGAAGCAGTTTAGGGTGTACTGTGGCTGAGAGCCTGGGGACGGTTTCAATATCGTACTATCGGGGGAGAGACAGGCCGGTACAGAAGGCAGCTCTCCACCCACATCATGGTTATGGGGCTAGTACCGTTGCCCAGGGTGTGTGTGCAGGCTTAAATGAAGCCACCTAACTCGAAGGAAAAACTCGGTTGAGAGCCTGTGCTTCAGGTAAAACAGCTGCTCCTGAGGGTGGCAGCATTTTGTTGTGTGCGTGCGTGAGAGCACTGCAAGGGAGTCCAAAGCTTTTTGCGAGGGAGACTCAGGCCCCAGTGAAAGGCAGAACACGACTCCCCATGTGTTTGACCAAGCTAGCACCGCAGCCCCACATTTGCATGGAAGTCTAATAGCTAACGTTCTAACTCGAAGAAACTACACAGTAGAGAAACCGTGCTTTAGCTACCATCGACCTCTCTGTGGGTGAAGCAGTTTAGGGTGTACTGTGGCTGAGAGCCTGGGGACGGTTTCAATATCGTAATATCGGGGGAGAGACAGGCAGGTACAGAAGGCAGCTCTCAACCCACATCATCTTTATGGGGCTAGTACCGTTGCCCAGGGTGTGTGTGCAGGCCTAAATGAAGCCACCTAACTCGAAGGAAAAACTTGGTTGAGAGCCTGTGCTTCAGGTAAAACAGCTGCTCCTGAGGGTGGCAACATTTTGTTGTGTGCGTGCGTGAGAGCACTGCAAGGGAGTCCATAGCTTTTTGCGAGTGAGACTCAGGCCCCAGCGAAAGGCAGAACACGACTCCCCATGTGTTTCATCACGCTAGCACGGCAGCCCCACTTTTGCATGGAAGTCTAACAGCTAGTGTTCTAACTCGAAGAAACAACACTGTAGAGAAACCGTGCTTTAGCTACCATCGACCTCTAGATGGAGGAAGCATTCCACGGAGTACCGTGGCTGAGAGCCTGGGGAACGGGTTCCATACGTGAAACCAAGGGAGAAATAGGTCCGGGCAGAAGGCACCTCTGGACTCAGGTCTTGCTACCTGAAGCTAACACTACTGCTCCATGTGTGCTTGGAATGCTATGTGCTCGACACTGACTGGGAAGAAACAAGCCTGTCAAGAATCCGAGCTGCAGCTCATTCGCCTACCAGGCTACTAACACCAACAATCAATGCTGTAAATGTCCACAATAGCCAAACTGTGGAAAGAGCCAAGATGTCCATCAACAGATGAATGGATAAAGAAGATGTGGTATATATATACAAAGGAATATTAGGCAGCCATCAAAAGGAATAAGATCTTGCCATTTGCCACGACGTGGATGGAAGTGGAGGGTATTATGCTGAGCGAAATAAGTCAAACAGAGAAAGACATGTATCATATGACCTCACTGATACGAGGAATTCTTAATCTCAGGAAACAAACTGAGGGTTGATGGAGTGGGGGGTGGGGTGGGAGGGATGGGGTGACTGGGTGATGGACACTGGGGAGGGTATGTGTTCTGGTAAGTGCTGTGAATTGTGCAACACTGTTGAATCTCAGATCTGTACCTCTGAAACAAATAATGCAATATAGGTTAAGAGAGAAAAAAAGAAGAAGAAGAATGTAGCAGGAGGGGAAGAATGAAGGGGAGGAAATCGAAGGGGGAGAAGAACCATGAAAGACAATGGACTCTGCAAAGCAAACTGACGGTTCTAGAGGGGAGGGGGTTGGGAGGATGGGTTAGCCTGGTGATGGGTATTGAGGAGGGCACGTTCCGCATGGAGCACTGGGTGTTATGCACAAACAATGAATCACGGAACACTATATCTAAAACTAATGATGTAATGTATGGGGAGTAACATAACAATAAAAAAATTAAAAAGAAACTGCATGGGGTGGGGGGTCCCAATTTCATGATTAGGCCTGTGTGTTCACATAATTAAACCTTGTTTTTTCTCTCCTGTTAAAAAAAAAAAAAAAAGAATCAATGTTGTAGCGTTACTGCGCTTTAGCTAACATTGGCATTCCTGAAGCCGCAGGAGTTGTATAGTGCTCGTGTATGAGAGACCGGGAAAAGGGTCCCATACGTGAAATGGAGTGAGAAACAGGCCGGTGCAGAAGGCAGCTCTCAACTCACCTCTTGTTTATGAGGCTAGTACCCTTGCCCCGGGTGTGCCTGCAGGCCATAAGCCAACCACCTAACTCAAAGGAACAACTCTGTAGGGAATTCCTGCTTCGGCTAAAATAGCCATGCCTCAGGGTGGACGCATTGTGTGCTGTGCATGCGTGAGTGCACAGCAAGTGAGTCCAAAACCATTTTCCTTGTGAGACCCAGGCCACGGAAGAAGCCAGAACACGACTCCCGACTTGCTCCATGAAACTAGTACTGCGGCCCCACTTTTGAATGGAAGTCTAATAGCTAGCTTTGTAACTCGAAGAAACAACACTGTAGAGAAACCGTGCTTTAGCTACCGTCGACCTCTCTGTGGGCGAAGCAGTTTAGGGTGTACTGTGGCTGAGAGCCTGGGGACGGTTTCCATATCGTAATATCGGGGGAGAGACAGGCCGGTACAGAAGGCAGCTCTCAACCCACATCATGGTTATGGGGCTAGTACCGTTGCCCAGGGTGTGTGTGCAGGCTTAAACACAGCCACCTAACTCGAAGGAAAAACTCGGTTGAGAGCCTGTGCTTCAGGTAAAACAGCTGCTCCTGAGGGTGGCAGCATTTTGTTGTGTGTGTGCCTGAGAGCACTGCAAGGGAGTCCAAAGCTTTTTGCGAGTGAGACTCAGGCCCCAGTGAAAGGAAGAACACGACTCCCTATGTGTTTGACCAAGCTAGCACGGCAGCCCCACATTTGCATGGAAGTCTAATAGCTAGCGTTCTAACTCGAAGAAACTACACAGTAGAGAAACAGTGCTTTAGCTACCGTCGACCTCTAGACGGAGGAAGCATTACACGGAGTACCGTGGCTGAGAGCCTGGGAAACGGGTTCCATACGTGAAACCAAGGGAGAAAGAGGTCCGGGCAGAAGGCACCTCTGGACTCAGCTCTTGCTACCTGAAGCTAACACTACTGCTCCATGTGTGCTTGGAATGCTATGTGCTCGACACTGACTGGGAAGAAACAAGCCTGTAAAGAATCCCAGCTGCAGCTCATTCGCCTACCAGGCTACTAACACCAAGAATCAATGCTGTAGCGTTACTGCGCTTTAGCTAACATTGCCGTTCCTGAAGCCGCAGGAGTTGTATAGTGCTCGTGTCTGAGAGACCGCCGAAAGGGTCCCATACGTGAAATGGAGTGAGAAACAGGCCAGTGCGGAAGGCAGCTCTGAAATCACCTCTTGTTTATGAGGCTCGTACCCTTGCCCCGGGTGTGCCTGCAGGCCATAAGCCAACCACCTAACTCAAAGGAACAACTCTGTAGGGAATTCCTGCTTCGGCTAAAATAGCCATGCCTCAGGGTGGACGCATTGTGTGCTGTGCATGCGTGAGTGCACAGCAAGTGAGTCCAAAACCATTTTCCTTGTGAGACCCAGGCCCCGGAAGAAGCCAGAACACGACTCCCCACTTGCTCCATGAAACTAGTACTGTGGCCCCACTTTTGAATGGAAGTCTAATAGCTAGCTTTCTAACTCGAAGAAACAACACTGTAGAGAAACCGTGCTTTAGCTACCGTCGACCTCTCTGTGGGCGAAGCAGTTTAGGGTGTACTGTGGCTGAGAGCCTGGGGACGGTTTCCATATCGTAATATTGGGGGAGAGACAGGCCGGTACAGAAGGCAGCACTCAACCCACATCATGGTTATGGGGCTAGTACCGTTGCCCAGGGTGTGTGTGCAGGCTAAAACACAGCCACCTACCTCGAAGGAAAAACTCGGTTGAGAGCCTGTGCTTCAGGTAAAACAGCTGCTCCTGAGGGTGGCAGCATTTTGTTGTGTGCGTGCGTGAGAGCACTGCAAGGGAGTCCAAAGCTTTTTGCGAGTGAGACTCAGTCCCCAGCGAAAGGGAAAACACGACTCCCCATGTGTTTCATCACGCTAGCACGGCAGCTCCACTTTTGCATGGAAGTCTAATAGCTAGCGTTCTAACTCGAAGAAACAACACTGTAGAGAAACCGTGCTTTGGCTACCGTCGACCTCTCTGTGGGTGAAGCAGTTTATGGTGTACTGTCGCTGAGAGCCTGGGGACGGTTTCAATATCGTAATATCGGGGAGACAGGCCGGTACAGAAGGCAGCTCTCAACTCACATCATGGTTATGGGGCTAGTACCGTTGCCCTGGGTGTGTGTGCAGGCTTAAATACAGCCACCTAACTCGAAGGAAAAACACGGTAGAGGATCCCTGCTTCAGCTAAAACAGCCGCTCCTGAGGGTGGAAGCATTTGGTTGTGTGCGTGCGTGAGAGGACTGCAAGGGAGTCCAAAGTTTCTGCGAGTGAGACTCAGGCCCCAGCAAAAGGTAGAACACGACTCCCCGTGTGTTCATTTAGCTAGCACTGCGGCCCTACTTTTGCATGGAAGTCTAAGAGCTAGCGTTCTCCCTGGAAGAAACAACACGGTAGAGAAACCGTGCTTTAGCTACCATCCACCTCTCTGAGGGAGGAAGCACTTTCCAGGCTACCGTGGGGGAGAGCCTGAGGAACGGGTTCCTTACGTGAAACCGAGGGAGAAGGAGTCCGGGCCAGAAGGCTCCTCTCGACTCAGCTCTTGTTACCTGAACCTAACACTTTGGCTCCATGTGTGCATAGGAATGCTAAGGGTTCCACACTGATTTGGCAGAAAGAAGCCGGTCAAGAACCCCAGCTTCAGCTCATTCGCCTCTCCACAGGGTGGCAGCATTTTCAAGTCTGCTTGAGTGCAAACCTGAGGAAGGAGTCCCAGCAGAATTCGGAGGGAGAAATAAGCATGGGCAGAAGGCACCTATCGACTCAACTCTTGTTTCGGGAAACTAGATCGGCTCTCCCGTGTGTGCGTGGAGTCCTCAGTGCCATCCACGCAACGCAAAGGAACAAAACCGGAGAGAACCCGTGCCTCAGCAAAGATCGCCCTTCCTGAGCGTGCACTTCATCTATTGTGTGTTTTTGTGAAAGCATGAGAAATGGAACCTAAACGTAACTCGGAGTGAGAAGCAGGCCTGGAAGGAAGGCTGCTGTCGACTCACCTCTTGTTTGAGGAGATTAGCACTGCTGTAGCCTGTGTGCCTGGATGCCTAGTTACCAGGCTTCTAACACCAAGAATCAATCCTATAGAGTGACTGCGCTTGAGTTAACATTGCCGTTCCTGAAGCAGGAGGAATTTGACACTGCTCGTGTACGAGAGACCGGGCAAAGGGTCCCAGACGTGAAATGGAGTGAGAAACAGGCCGGTGCGGAAGGCAGCTCTCAAGTCACCTCTGGTTTATGAGGCTAGTACCCTTGCCCCGGGGGTGCCTGCAGGCCTAAAGCCAACCACCTAACTCAAAGGAACAACTCTGTAGGGAATTCCTGCTTCGGCTAAAAGAGCCATGCCTCAGGGTGGACGCATTTTGCTGTGTGCATGCGTGAGCGCACTGCAAGTGAGTCCAAAACCATTTTCCTTGTGAGACCCAGGCCCCGGAAGAAGCCAGAACACGAATCCCCACTTGCCCCATGAAGCTAGTACTGCGGCCCCACTTTTGCATGGAAGTCTAATAGCTAGCTTTCTAACTCGGAGAAAAAACACTGTAGAGAAACCGTGCTTTAGCTACCGTCGACCTCTCTGTGGGCGAAGCAGTTTAGGGTGTACTGTGGCTGAGAGCCTGGGGACGGTTTCAATATCGTACTATCGGGGGAGAGACAGGCCGGTACAGAAGGCAGCTCTCCACCCACATCATGGTTATGGGGCTAGTACCGTTGCCCAGGGTGTGTGTGCAGGCTTAAATGAAGCCACCTAACTCGAAGGAAAAACTCGGTTGAGAGCCTGTGCTTCAGGTAAAACAGCTGCTCCTGAGGGTGGCAGCATTTTGTTGTGTGCGTGCGTGAGAGCACTGCAAGGGAGTCCAAAGCTTTTTGCGAGGGAGACTCAGGCCCCAGTGAAAGGCAGAACACGACTCCCCATGTGTTTGACCAAGCTAGCACCGCAGCCCCACATTTGCATGGAAGTCTAATAGCTAACGTTCTAACTCGAAGAAACTACACAGTAGAGAAACCGTGCTTTAGCTACCATCGACCTCTCTGTGGGTGAAGCAGTTTAGGGTGTACTGTGGCTGAGAGCCTGGGGACGGTTTCAATATCGTAATATCGGGGGAGAGACAGGCAGGTACAGAAGGCAGCTCTCAACCCACATCATCTTTATGGGGCTAGTACCGTTGCCCAGGGTGTGTGTGCAGGCCTAAATGAAGCCACCTAACTCGAAGGAAAAACTTGGTTGAGAGCCTGTGCTTCAGGTAAAACAGCTGCTCCTGAGGGTGGCAACATTTTGTTGTGTGCGTGCGTGAGAGCACTGCAAGGGAGTCCATAGCTTTTTGCGAGTGAGACTCAGGCCCCAGCGAAAGGCAGAACACGACTCCCCATGTGTTTCATCACGCTAGCACGGCAGCCCCACTTTTGCATGGAAGTCTAACAGCTAGTGTTCTAACTCGAAGAAACAACACTGTAGAGAAACCGTGCTTTAGCTACCATCGACCTCTAGATGGAGGAAGCATTCCACGGAGTACCGTGGCTGAGAGCCTGGGGAACGGGTTCCATACGTGAAACCAAGGGAGAAATAGGTCCGGGCAGAAGGCACCTCTGGACTCAGGTCTTGCTACCTGAAGCTAACACTACTGCTCCATGTGTGCTTGGAATGCTATGTGCTCGACACTGACTGGGAAGAAACAAGCCTGTCAAGAATCCGAGCTGCAGCTCATTCGCCTACCAGGCTACTAACACCAACAATCAATGCTGTAAATGTCCACAATAGCCAAACTGTGGAAAGAGCCAAGATGTCCATCAACAGATGAATGGATAAAGAAGATGTGGTATATATATACAAAGGAATATTAGGCAGCCATCAAAAGGAATAAGATCTTGCCATTTGCCACGACGTGGATGGAAGTGGAGGGTATTATGCTGAGCGAAATAAGTCAAACAGAGAAAGACATGTATCATATGACCTCACTGATACGAGGAATTCTTAATCTCAGGAAACAAACTGAGGGTTGATGGAGTGGGGGGTGGGGTGGGAGGGATGGGGTGACTGGGTGATGGACACTGGGGAGGGTATGTGTTCTGGTAAGTGCTGTGAATTGTGCAACACTGTTGAATCTCAGATCTGTACCTCTGAAACAAATAATGCAATATAGGTTAAGAGAGAAAAAAAGAAGAAGAAGAATGTAGCAGGAGGGGAAGAATGAAGGGGAGGAAATCGAAGGGGGAGAAGAACCATGAAAGACAATGGACTCTGCAAAGCAAACTGACGGTTCTAGAGGGGAGGGGGTTGGGAGGATGGGTTAGCCTGGTGATGGGTATTGAGGAGGGCACGTTCCGCATGGAGCACTGGGTGTTATGCACAAACAATGAATCACGGAACACTATATCTAAAACTAATGATGTAATGTATGGGGAGTAACATAACAATAAAAAAATTAAAAAGAAACTGCATGGGGTGGGGGGTCCCAATTTCATGATTAGGCCTGTGTGTTCACATAATTAAACCTTGTTTTTTCTCTCCTGTTAAAAAAAAAAAAAAAAGAATCAATGTTGTAGCGTTACTGCGCTTTAGCTAACATTGGCATTCCTGAAGCCGCAGGAGTTGTATAGTGCTCGTGTATGAGAGACCGGGAAAAGGGTCCCATACGTGAAATGGAGTGAGAAACAGGCCGGTGCAGAAGGCAGCTCTCAACTCACCTCTTGTTTATGAGGCTAGTACCCTTGCCCCGGGTGTGCCTGCAGGCCATAAGCCAACCACCTAACTCAAAGGAACAACTCTGTAGGGAATTCCTGCTTCGGCTAAAATAGCCATGCCTCAGGGTGGACGCATTGTGTGCTGTGCATGCGTGAGTGCACAGCAAGTGAGTCCAAAACCATTTTCCTTGTGAGACCCAGGCCACGGAAGAAGCCAGAACACGACTCCCGACTTGCTCCATGAAACTAGTACTGCGGCCCCACTTTTGAATGGAAGTCTAATAGCTAGCTTTGTAACTCGAAGAAACAACACTGTAGAGAAACCGTGCTTTAGCTACCGTCGACCTCTCTGTGGGCGAAGCAGTTTAGGGTGTACTGTGGCTGAGAGCCTGGGGACGGTTTCCATATCGTAATATCGGGGGAGAGACAGGCCGGTACAGAAGGCAGCTCTCAACCCACATCATGGTTATGGGGCTAGTACCGTTGCCCAGGGTGTGTGTGCAGGCTTAAACACAGCCACCTAACTCGAAGGAAAAACTCGGTTGAGAGCCTGTGCTTCAGGTAAAACAGCTGCTCCTGAGGGTGGCAGCATTTTGTTGTGTGTGTGCCTGAGAGCACTGCAAGGGAGTCCAAAGCTTTTTGCGAGTGAGACTCAGGCCCCAGTGAAAGGCAGAACACGACTCCCTATGTGTTTGACCAAGCTAGCACGGCAGCCCCACATTTGCATGGAAGTCTAATAGCTAGCGTTCTAACTCGAAGAAACTACACAGTAGAGAAACAGTGCTTTAGCTACCGTCGACCTCTAGACGGAGGAAGCATTACACGGAGTACCGTGGCTGAGAGCCTGGGAAACGGGTTCCATACGTGAAACCAAGGGAGAAAGAGGTCCGGGCAGAAGGCACCTCTGGACTCAGCTCTTGCTACCTGAAGCTAACACTACTGCTCCATGTGTGCTTGGAATGCTATGTGCTCGACACTGACTGGGAAGAAACAAGCCTGTAAAGAATCCCAGCTGCAGCTCATTCGCCTACCAGGCTACTAACACCAAGAATCAATGCTGTAGCGTTACTGCGCTTTAGCTAACATTGCCGTTCCTGAAGCCGCAGGAGTTGTATAGTGCTCGTGTCTGAGAGACCGCCGAAAGGGTCCCATACGTGAAATGGAGTGAGAAACAGGCCAGTGCGGAAGGCAGCTCTGAAATCACCTCTTGTTTATGAGGCTCGTACCCTTGCCCCGGGTGTGCCTGCAGGCCATAAGCCAACCACCTAACTCAAAGGAACAACTCTGTAGGGAATTCCTGCTTCGGCTAAAATAGCCATGCCTCAGGGTGGACGCATTGTGTGCTGTGCATGCGTGAGTGCACAGCAAGTGAGTCCAAAACCATTTTCCTTGTGAGACCCAGGCCCCGGAAGAAGCCAGAACACGACTCCCCACTTGCTCCATGAAACTAGTACTGTGGCCCCACTTTTGAATGGAAGTCTAATAGCTAGCTTTCTAACTCGAAGAAACAACACTGTAGAGAAACCGTGCTTTAGCTACCGTCGACCTCTCTGTGGGCGAAGCAGTTTAGGGTGTACTGTGGCTGAGAGCCTGGGGACGGTTTCCATATCGTAATATTGGGGGAGAGACAGGCCGGTACAGAAGGCAGCACTCAACCCACATCATGGTTATGGGGCTAGTACCGTTGCCCAGGGTGTGTGTGCAGGATAAAACACAGCCACCTACCTCGAAGGAAAAACTCGGTTGAGAGCCTGTGCTTCAGGTAAAACAGCTGCTCCTGAGGGTGGCAGCATTTTGTTGTGTGCGTGCGTGAGAGCACTGCAAGGGAGTCCAAAGCTTTTTGCGAGTGAGACTCAGTCCCCAGCGAAAGGGAAAACACGACTCCCCATGTGTTTCATCACGCTAGCACGGCAGCTCCACTTTTGCATGGAAGTCTAATAGCTAGCGTTCTAACTCGAAGAAACAACACTGTAGAGAAACCGTGCTTTGGCTACCGTCGACCTCTCTGTGGGTGAAGCAGTTTATGGTGTACTGTCGCTGAGAGCCTGGGGACGGTTTCAATATCGTAATATCGGGGAGACAGGCCGGTACAGAAGGCAGCTCTCAACTCACATCATGGTTATGGGGCTAGTACCGTTGCCCCGGGTGTGTGTGCAGGCTTAAATACAGCCACCTAACTCGAAGGAAAAACACGGTAGAGGATCCCTGCTTCAGCTAAAACAGCCGCTCCTGAGGGTGGAAGCATTTGGTTGTGTGCGTGCGTGAGAGGACTGCAAGGGAGTCCAAAGTTTCTGCGAGTGAGACTCAGGCCCCAGCAAAAGGTAGAACACGACTCCCCGTGTGTTCATTTAGCTAGCACTGCGGCCCTACTTTTGCATGGAAGTCTAAGAGCTAGCGTTCTCCCTGGAAGAAACAACACGGTAGAGAAACCGTGCTTTAGCTACCATCCACCTCTCTGAGGGAGGAAGCACTTTCCAGGCTACCGTGGGGGAGAGCCTGAGGAACGGGTTCCTTACGTGAAACCGAGGGAGAAGGAGTCCGGGCCAGAAGGCTCCTCTCGACTCAGCTCTTGTTACCTGAACCTAACACTTTGGCTCCATGTGTGCATAGGAATGCTAAGGGTTCCACACTGATTTGGCAGAAAGAAGCCGGTCAAGAACCCCAGCTTCAGCTCATTCGCCTCTCCACAGGGTGGCAGCATTTTCAAGTCTGCTTGAGTGCAAACCTGAGGAAGGAGTCCCAGCAGAATTCGGAGGGAGAAATAAGCATGGGCAGAAGGCACCTATCGACTCAACTCTTGTTTCGGGAAACTAGATCGGCTCTCCCGTGTGTGCGTGGAGTCCTCAGTGCCATCCACGCAACGCAAAGGAACAAAACCGGAGAGAACCCGTGCCTCAGCAAAGATCGCCCTTCCTGAGCGTGCACTTCATCTATTGTGTGTTTTTGTGAAAGCATGAGAAATGGAACCTAAACGTAACTCGGAGTGAGAAGCAGGCCTGGAAGGAAGGCTGCTGTCGACTCACCTCTTGTTTGAGGAGATTAGCACTGCTGTAGCCTGTGTGCCTGGATGCCTAGTTACCAGGCTTCTAACACCAAGAATCAATCCTATAGAGTGACTGCGCTTGAGTTAACATTGCCGTTCCTGAAGCAGGAGGAATTTGACACTGCTCGTGTACGAGAGACCGGGCAAAGGGTCCCAGACGTGAAATGGAGTGAGAAACAGGCCGGTGCGGAAGGCAGCTCTCAAGTCACCTCTGGTTTATGAGGCTAGTACCCTTGCCCCGGGGGTGCCTGCAGGCCTAAAGCCAACCACCTAACTCAAAGGAACAACTCTGTAGGGAATTCCTGCTTCGGCTAAAAGAGCCATGCCTCAGGGTGGACGCATTTTGCTGTGTGCATGCGTGAGCGCACTGCAAGTGAGTCCAAAACCATTTTCCTTGTGAGACCCAGGCCCCGGAAGAAGCCAGAACACGAATCCCCACTTGCCCCATGAAGCTAGTACTGCGGCCCCACTTTTGCATGGAAGTCTAATAGCTAGCTTTCTAACTCGGAGAAAAAACACTGTAGAGAAACCGTGCTTTAGCTACCGTCGACCTCTCTGTGGGCGAAGCAGTTTAGGGTGTACTGTGGCTGAGAGCCTGGGGACGGTTTCAATATCGTACTATCGGGGGAGAGACAGGCCGGTACAGAAGGCAGCTCTCCACCCACATCATGGTTATGGGGCTAGTACCGTTGCCCAGGGTGTGTGTGCAGGCTTAAATGAAGCCACCTAACTCGAAGGAAAAACTCGGTTGAGAGCCTGTGCTTCAGGTAAAACAGCTGCTCCTGAGGGTGGCAGCATTTTGTTGTGTGCGTGCGTGAGAGCACTGCAAGGGAGTCCAAAGCTTTTTGCGAGGGAGACTCAGGCCCCAGTGAAAGGCAGAACACGACTCCCCATGTGTTTGACCAAGCTAGCACCGCAGCCCCACATTTGCATGGAAGTCTAATAGCTAACGTTCTAACTCGAAGAAACTACACAGTAGAGAAACCGTGCTTTAGCTACCATCGACCTCTCTGTGGGTGAAGCAGTTTAGGGTGTACTGTGGCTGAGAGCCTGGGGACGGTTTCAATATCGTAATATCGGGGGAGAGACAGGCAGGTACAGAAGGCAGCTCTCAACCCACATCATCTTTATGGGGCTAGTACCGTTGCCCAGGGTGTGTGTGCAGGCCTAAATGAAGCCACCTAACTCGAAGGAAAAACTTGGTTGAGAGCCTGTGCTTCAGGTAAAACAGCTGCTCCTGAGGGTGGCAACATTTTGTTGTGTGCGTGCGTGAGAGCACTGCAAGGGAGTCCATAGCTTTTTGCGAGTGAGACTCAGGCCCCAGCGAAAGGCAGAACACGACTCCCCATGTGTTTCATCACGCTAGCACGGCAGCCCCACTTTTGCATGGAAGTCTAACAGCTAGTGTTCTAACTCGAAGAAACAACACTGTAGAGAAACCGTGCTTTAGCTACCATCGACCTCTAGATGGAGGAAGCATTCCACGGAGTACCGTGGCTGAGAGCCTGGGGAACGGGTTCCATACGTGAAACCAAGGGAGAAATAGGTCCGGGCAGAAGGCACCTCTGGACTCAGCTCTTGCTACCTGAAGCTAACACTACTGCTCCATGTGTGCTTGGAATGCTATGTGCTCGACACTGACTGGGAAGAAACAAGCCTGTCAAGAATCCGAGCTGCAGCTCATTCGCCTACCAGGCTACTAACACCAACAATCAATGCTGTAAATGTCCACAATAGCCAAACTGTGGAAAGAGCCAAGATGTCCATCAACAGATGAATGGATAAAGAAGATGTGGTATATATATACAAAGGAATATTAGGCAGCCATCAAAAGGAATAAGATCTTGCCATTTGCCACGACGTGGATGGAAGTGGAGGGTATTATGCTGAGCGAAATAAGTCAAACAGAGAAAGACATGTATCATATGACCTCACTGATACGAGGAATTCTTAATCTCAGGAAACAAACTGAGGGTTGATGGAGTGGGGGGTGGGGTGGGAGGGATGGGGTGACTGGGTGATGGACACTGGGGAGGGTATGTGTTCTGGTAAGTGCTGTGAATTGTGCAACACTGTTGAATCTCAGATCTGTACCTCTGAAACAAATAATGCAATATAGGTTAAGAGAGAAAAAAAGAAGAAGAAGAATGTAGCAGGAGGGGAAGAATGAAGGGGAGGAAATCGAAGGGGGAGAAGAACCATGAAAGACAATGGACTCTGCAAAGCAAACTGACGGTTCTAGAGGGGAGGGGGTTGGGAGGATGGGTTAGCCTGGTGATGGGTATTGAGGAGGGCACGTTCCGCATGGAGCACTGGGTGTTATGCACAAACAATGAATCACGGAACACTATATCTAAAACTAATGATGTAATGTATGGGGAGTAACATAACAATAAAAAAATTAAAAAGAAACTGCATGGGGTGGGGGGTCCCAATTTCATGATTAGGCCTGTGTGTTCACATAATTAAACCTTGTTTTTTCTCTCCTGTTAAAAAAAAAAAAAAAAGAATCAATGTTGTAGCGTTACTGCGCTTTAGCTAACATTGGCATTCCTGAAGCCGCAGGAGTTGTATAGTGCTCGTGTATGAGAGACCGGGAAAAGGGTCCCATACGTGAAATGGAGTGAGAAACAGGCCGGTGCAGAAGGCAGCTCTCAACTCACCTCTTGTTTATGAGGCTAGTACCCTTGCCCCGGGTGTGCCTGCAGGCCATAAGCCAACCACCTAACTCAAAGGAACAACTCTGTAGGGAATTCCTGCTTCGGCTAAAATAGCCATGCCTCAGGGTGGACGCATTGTGTGCTGTGCATGCGTGAGTGCACAGCAAGTGAGTCCAAAACCATTTTCCTTGTGAGACCCAGGCCACGGAAGAAGCCAGAACACGACTCCCGACTTGCTCCATGAAACTAGTACTGCGGCCCCACTTTTGAATGGAAGTCTAATAGCTAGCTTTGTAACTCGAAGAAACAACACTGTAGAGAAACCGTGCTTTAGCTACCGTCGACCTCTCTGTGGGCGAAGCAGTTTAGGGTGTACTGTGGCTGAGAGCCTGGGGACGGTTTCCATATCGTAATATCGGGGGAGAGACAGGCCGGTACAGAAGGCAGCTCTCAACCCACATCATGGTTATGGGGCTAGTACCGTTGCCCAGGGTGTGTGTGCAGGCTTAAACACAGCCACCTAACTCGAAGGAAAAACTCGGTTGAGAGCCTGTGCTTCAGGTAAAACAGCTGCTCCTGAGGGTGGCAGCATTTTGTTGTGTGTGTGCCTGAGAGCACTGCAAGGGAGTCCAAAGCTTTTTGCGAGTGAGACTCAGGCCCCAGTGAAAGGCAGAACACGACTCCCTATGTGTTTGACCAAGCTAGCACGGCAGCCCCACATTTGCATGGAAGTCTAATAGCTGGCGTTCTAACTCGAAGAAACTACACAGTAGAGAAACAGTGCTTTAGCTACCGTCGACCTCTAGACGGAGGAAGCATTACACGGAGTACCGTGGCTGAGAGCCTGGGAAACGGGTTCCATACGTGAAACCAAGGGAGAAAGAGGTCCGGGCAGAAGGCACCTCTGGACTCAGCTCTTGCTACCTGAAGCTAACACTACTGCTCCATGTGTGCTTGGAATGCTATGTGCTCGACACTGACTGGGAAGAAACAAGCCTGTAAAGAATCCCAGCTGCAGCTCATTCGCCTACCAGTCTACTAACACCAAGAATCAATGCTGAAGCGTTACTGCGCTTTAGCTAACATTGCCGTTCCTGAAGCCGCAGGAGTTGTATAGTGCTCGTGTCTGAGAGACCGGCGAAAGGGTCCCATACGTGAAATGGAGTGAGAAACAGGCCAGTGCGGAAGGCAGCTCTGAAATCACCTCTTGTTTATGAGGCTCGTACCCTTGCCCCGGGTGTGCCTGCAGGCCATAAGCCAACCACCTAACTCAAAGGAACAACTCTGTAGGGAATTCCTGCTTCGGCTAAAATAGCCATGCCTCAGGGTGGACGCATTGTGTGCTGTGCATGCGTGAGTGCACAGCAAGTGAGTCCAAAACCATTTTCCTTGTGAGACCCAGGCCCCGGAAGAAGCCAGAACACGACTCCCCACTTGCTCCATGAAACTAGTACTGTGGCCCCACTTTTGAATGGAAGTCTAATAGCTAGCTTTCTAACTCGAAGAAACAACACTGTAGAGAAACCGTGCTTTAGCTACCGTCGACCTCTCTGTGGGCGAAGCAGTTTAGGGTGTACTGTGGCTGAGAGCCTGGGGACGGTTTCCATATCGTAATATTGGGGGAGAGACAGGCCGGTACAGAAGGCAGCACTCAACCCACATCATGGTTATGGGGCTAGTACCGTTGCCCAGGGTGTGTGTGCAGGCTAAAACACAGCCACCTACCTCGAAGGAAAAACTCGGTTGAGAGCCTGTGCTTCAGGTAAAACAGCTGCTCCTGAGGGTGGCAGCATTTTGTTGTGTGCGTGCATGAGAGCACTGCAAGGGAGTCCAAAGCTTTTTGCGAGTGAGACTC